>NW_024104727.1:277856-367856 GCF_003945595.2 Pipra filicauda
GTTTCTTAAAGGAATTTTTGTTTGTTTGGTTGGTTTTTTTAATAAAAAGCTGAGATTTTATTTCAATTTCAGAAGTAAAAACTAATCCTTTTAAATGTCTTTTCTTTGCTTGTGATTTTGATTTAATCAAAAAGAAATGCAGAAAAATACAAAGTCAAATGTATCTTTTTTCTGTTTGTATTTTTATTTGTGGAAGATATATTTTAGGCTGGATCAGAAGCGCTCCATTTACATTCTTACTAGTGTCCAAGAAATACAGGAAAGAAGGGTACAAATCTGAGTTTTTCATTCACTAGCTGCTTTCAGCATGTCCCAATTTAGTGATGCTGATTCCACTTTAGGTTATCTTAGATGAACTTTCTCATTAAATAAAATACAATCTTCCTTCTGCTATGACTTCTTTGTTCCTCCACTATTCTTCTTAACACTGAATGTTTCAGAAAATGCAGTTAGTTCAGTGGATAAGGATGTGTTGAGGATGTTAAGGAAGGCTATGAACTTGTGTTGAGTTTGGTTTTAGAATAATGGTATACAGCAGCTTCTTTTTGATATTGCCTATGCCATGCTTTAAGAAAAACAATTGCTTGCTTTATGAGTTAAATTAAATAAAAAATGAAAAGGTAAAATACTTTGGTTTTTTACATGAACAACTTTTTACCTATTTTTTTACATAAATACATAAATATGTATTGTCCTAGTCTTTGAACTGGAAAATACGAAAAAACCCCCACTCTTCCCTTTCAAAAAAACCCAGCAATCCAAACCAACAAAAAACCAAACCAAAACACAATAAAAAGGGCAACTATTTTAATTTGCATGTGCTGATCTGCCATTGTATCATGATTAAAACACTAGAAACAGGTCTAGACTGGCACACAACAACATTGGAAAAACTGCAGCCATGTGAGATGCTTAGCAGCATGCCATGGATTTCAATCATGTTTCATCATCTCTTATCTTTCTAATTCTGCCACCTTTCCAGGTTGTTGGGATGAAGTTATCAGATGTCTGCCCTGAGACCTCTAATTAATGATCATTTAGGGAATTTGTCTGTCTAGGCCTGTTTTAGTTACATTTCCTACCTAAAACTTTGGAGGGCATTCTGTTTGAGGTTCAGATGTCACTTGGATAACATACTTCAGAGTGTAGACAACTGTGAGGGAGCAGGAAGCAGAGTGGGAACAGTTCCAGGCATGGAGGAAGATATACAGCAATTGACAGGACTTTATTATATGGACTTTACAGTTATTATATGGACTTTACTGTTATTATGTGGTTTCAAATATGTGTATTGCATTGTATCCACACTACACCGTGCACAGCCTGGGCTTGCCATGAGTTTACCCGCTCCCTGCTTCCCCGCTCCTCCCTCTGATAGAAGCTGCAGGGAGGAGACAGTTACCATTCGCCCTCTCCTTCCCCGGTTCCTCCCACGTTCCTACCCCGATTTGTTCCCCCGTTTGTCTGTCTCATGCTCCACCCACCCCATGTTCTAGCCCTTTCTCTGCCTGATCTCATAAAACCCCTGCACACCTCAGTAAAGCATTCCATTTGCACCTTTACCTTGACTTCAGACCCGTCTGTGCTGTGTCATGGCCCCATTCCCCTCCCCCCTCGGACCGCGGCAGACAACCTAAACAGATATAGAAATTAATTTATGTTACATATTGTCTTCTTGGAAAATTAACTTCATTGGGTGTTCATGCCCCCACCTAGTTAGTAAAGGAGGCTGTAAAATCTCCGTGTGTGTCAAGACAGGGATTTCTAGCATGTATACTAAACTTTTCAGGGAATAGGAAGTGCTTTTGGGATCAGCATGGCCTTTCTATATGTTCCTGTAAGGGGATCCTCAGTTGCTGTGGGCTGTAAAGCTTCTGGGTAGAAACCTCAGGTGAGTTTGTATGTGTATTACAGCAGCTTTCACAGCTTCTTAATTTATGCTTTTGATTAAGGCAGCCCCTACAGCAGTCTGTTATCCTCTGGGCATAAAGGTAGGTTGCAGTCACCTTTTTCATACTCTCCATGGACCAGGAGGTGTACTGTGCTTCCCTGAGCACAGAAATGTAGCTGGTTGTTTTGAGCAGCACAGATGCTGCTGTCAAAATTAAATCAGTCTGAATTAGTTTCTCTGACTGTGCAGGGGCAAGCGTATCAAGTAACACTTTTTTATTGCTCATTTGCCTGTTAATTCACAATGTTCATGCATGAACTAATAAGACTTGTGCTCCAAACAACGCTGTTGCTCTGTTCTGGCACCTCAATATGTTTCTTGTAGTGAGGGGCCCAGAACTGAGCACAGGATTTGAGGTGCGGCCTCACCAGTGCCAAGTAGATAGGAATCATCATTCCCTGGTCCTGCTGGCCACACTATTGCTGATAAAGGTCAGGTGCCCTTCTTGGCCGCCTGGCACACTACCGGGTCACATTCAGCTGGCTACCGACCGGCACCCTCAGGTCCTTGTCTGCTGGGCAACTTTCCAGCCTCTCTGCCCCCAGCCTGTAGTGCTGCATTGGGGTTGTTGTGACCCAAGTGCAGGACCTGGCACTTGGCCTTGTTGAGCCTCATACCAGTGGCCTCTGCCAATCGATCAAGCCTGTTCGGATCCCTCTGTGAAACCTTCCTGTCCTCCAGCAGAACAACACTCCTGCCCAATTTGATGTCGTCCGCAAACTATCTGAGGGTTGCCCTCCATCCTCTCATCCAGGTCATGGATAAAGATGTCAAACAGGACTGGCCCCAACACTGAGCCCTGGGGAACACTACTCATGACCAGTCACCAGCTGGATATAACTCCACCGCCACTCTCTGGGCTCAATCACCCATTTTTTTACCCAGCAAATAGTGCACCCATACGATACATGAGCAGCTAGTTTCTCCAGAAGAATGCTGTGGGAAATGGTGACAAGGACTTTACTAAAGTCCAGGTAGACAATGTCCACGGCCTTTCCCCCCTCCAGTAGGCGGATCACCTTGTCATAGAAAGAGATCAGGTTGGCCAAGCAAGACCTGTCTTTCATAAGCCCATGCTGACTGGGCCTGATTCCGTGGTTGTTCTGTACGTGCCGTCTTTTCTTCCTTATGGAAGCAGTTTTGACACAGGGTCTAGGCTGACTTAAGATCCATGCTGGATGAACCATTGTCCTCACACCTGGTGCTGTGCACTGTGCCATCATGTGCAGCACGGAAGTCCCTGCACTAGCTGGGATGGGCTGCTCTTTTCATGATTGCTGTGACCCACGGTGAACATCCTCTGCCTCTGGTGGGTGGGAAAAAGAAAAAAGGTGGAAGTGACTGTAAACAAGTCTGTTCCTATTCTGGAAAAGAAAGTAATTCTAACTCTTGGCAATCTCTCGTTAAATATGGCATGTCTTATTTTATTACTAATTTTGTTTAGTAGTGAAAATGTAGGCAGTGCTTTGCAAAATAGAACATGAACATCTCTCTCCCATTGCCTCCTAGGCAGCAGAGGACTACCATTCGCTCTTTTCCTATTCTTCTACAGAGAGACAAGAAGTGCCAGATAGTGCAACTGTACTTTCAACAATGTGATGAAAAATAAAAAGTTTATTTCCTCATTGCAAAGTGTCCTGTTCTTCGACTTCTGACTCTTGATACAGGTCTCAGTCAAACAGCCTAGACAAGGCATCTGTGTAAAAGAGAGTTTCAGTAGTTTAAGGATTGTTCCCTTAGATGTGTTCTGTACTTTAATCCAAGGTAGATAGCTGAGCATGTGACTTTCTTTCTGACTCAAAAAACTATGACACATTAAAATGTGTCAGCAGTGTTAAACTTGCTACTTTAACCTAAAAGTGAAGAGCCAATACAGGCATGCATTCTGTTATATTATCAGTGTTTGTTTCTATCTGATTATGTTTAGATTCTTTCACTGCCTGTCTCACTAGCTCAAGAAAAGGTAATAGTGCCTTGTTTACGAAATCATTAATATCTAGTTACTTTCTCATTAAAAATAAATACACAAAGCAATTTAATTTTGTTTGTTAAAAATGAATTCTAGTAATATGTGAAAAGTTTCCCAAAAATTCCTCTCAATTAAAAGAATTAATGAAGCTGAAACAAAAGAAAAAATATTTCTATAAGCTACAACATGCATTTAACAGTTACATGAAGAAAGATTGTCCCTTTGTCTTCAAGGAAAGTGCTAATGTAATGGCAATCAAAAGATAATAGATGCCATGATCATCATGAAAAAAAATTGGCCTCTTATAGGCAATCATTTTTGCAGTATGGTTACTGTATAGATGTTTAATGCAGGGTAAGATATTTTACTGTGACCCCATTTGATAGACAGACCACACTACATTAATGTTTGAAGTATTTCCACCTGAATCTCTAACACCATCCATAGATAAGTCTGAGAGAGATGTTCAGTTTAAAAAAGTTATCAGAAATACTTATTTATGATTTTGTATTTAAGAAATTTTTAACACTCTGATCATAGTAAGTATTTAGGGACATTTTTAAAGAAAACTTCCTGAAATACAGCAAATCTGCTATGTGTATGAGTAATATAGCAGAATTCAGTCATGTGGCATTCAATTGCACAATTGCCTGGGATGAAAACCCAGTCCCTCTGTTGAGAGATCAGACAAATGGACATTGGAAACATGACCTGGCACTGAAAGGCAAAAGAAGGGAAGAGTGGGTCCTTTCCACTCTTCTAACCACGCAGCAGCTTTCCTCCAACTGTTAACCAGTGTCCTCTAGCAGAGACAGCTGCCTTGGCCCCTTCCAGGGCTGCTGGGGGGATTTTGACAGTCTAAATACACAATCAGTGACTCAGGGCCACCTCAGCTCCCTCTGTGACCTTCTTTGTAGAGATCTGAAATACAGCCTTGCTCAGCAATGCCCAGGGCAAGCAAAGCCCCCCAGCATGGTCCCTCTGCACCATTTGTGCTCACTGAGGCTGCTGTTCAGCTTTTTGACCCTGTAGGGTTTCAGTAGCTTCAGACTGGATTTTAACTCTGTCAAAAACTGTTCACTAATTAATTATTCCTGCAGCATGTTGGGTTTCTCACTACAAGAAAGACATTGAGGGGCAGGAACACTTCCAAAGAACAGCAGTGAAGCTGGTGAAGTGTCTGGAGCGCAAGTCTGATGAGGAGCAGCTGAGGGAGCTGGAGGTGTTCAACCTAGAGAAAAGGAGGCTCTCTATACAACTCTCTACAACTACCTGAAAGAAGGTTGTAGACAGGTGAGCATTGGTCCATTCTCCCAAGTGACAAGTGGTAGGACAAGAGGAAACAACCTCAAGTTACACCGGCAAAGGTTTAGATTGGATATTAGGAAAAACTTTGCCACTTAAAGGGTTACCAAGCATTGGAACAAGCTGTCCAGGGAAGTGGTGGAGTCACTAACCTTGGAAGTATTTAGAAGACCTGTAGATGAGAGGAATCTTGGCAGGCTGGACTGATGTACCAAGATCAACAGTATGAGTTTCAGCAAGACCAACTGCTGGGTCCTTCACTTTGACCACAGAAACCCCATGCAGTGCAGTGCAGTGCTACAGGCTGGGGTCAGAGTGCCTGGGAAACGGCCCAGCAGAAAAGGACCTGGGGGTGCTGGTGGACAGCTGCTGAACGTGAGCCAGCAGTGTGCCCAGGTGGCCAAGAAGGCCAATGGCATCCTGGCTTGTATCAGAAACAATGTGGCCAGCAGGACTGGGGTAGCGATTCTCCCCCTGTACTCAGTGCTGGTGAGGCCACACCTCAAGTACTGTGCCCAGTTCTGGGCCCCTCAGTTCAGGAAGGATATTGAGGTGCTGGAGCAAGTCCAGAGAAGGGCAACAAAGCTGGTAAAGGATCTAGAGGGTAAGTCCTATGAGGAGCAGCTGAGGGACCTGGAGTTGTTTAGCCTGGAGAAAAGGAGGCTTAGGGGAAACCTCATCACTCTCTACCACTACCTGAAAGGAGGTTGTAGCCAGATGAGAGCTGGTCTCTTCTCCTAGGCAACTAGTAACAGGACGAGAGGGCGTAGTTTCAAGCTGCAGCAGGGAAGGTTCAGGCTGGACATTAGGAGGAATTTCTTCACAGAAAGGGTGGCTAGATATTGGAATGGGCTTCCCAGGGAGATGGTGGAGTCACTGTCCGTGGAGGTGTTTAAGAAAAGACTGGATGTGGCACTTAGTGCCGTGGTCTAGTTGACATGGTGATATTTGGTCAAAGGTTTACTCGATGACCTCAAAGGTCTTTTCCAACCTAATTGACTCTGTGATTCTGTGTGGTTATTGGAAACAGGGATTAGTGGTGGACTTGGCAGTGCTGGGTTAACGGTTAGACTAAGTGATTTTAAGGGTCTTTTCCAACCTATATGCTGATGATGCCGCCCTTGTGGCCCACACAGAAGCAGCTCTGCAGCGTTTAACATCCTGCTTTGCAGACACTGCTGAGCTCTTTGGGCTGGAAGTCAGCTTAAAGAAGACAGAAGTTCTCTATCAACCTACACCTCAGGAAGTCTTCCTTCATCCCCATATCACCATTGGCCAATCAGAGCTCAAATCAGTCCAGCAGTTTAATTACCTAGGTAGCCTCATCTCCTCGGATGGTAAGATTGACGGAGAGATAGACAACAGGTTAGCAAAGGCATACAGTGCCTTCGGTAAGCTTCATAAAAGAGTTTGGAGAAATAAACACTTGAAGAAAAGTACCAAGATCAGCGTTTACAGAGCCATAGTGCTGTCTGCTCTCTTATATGGATCTGAATCATGGGTCATCTACCGCCACCACCTGTAACTCTTAAAATGCTTCCATCAACGCTGTCTCCGTACAATCCTAAACATCCACTGGTCAGATTATGTGACCAATACATCTGTTCTAGAGCAAGCAGCAGTCACAAGTATTGAGGCCATGTTGCTGAAAACACAGCTGCGCTGGGCAGGGCATGTCTCAAAGATGAAAGATCTTGCTCTATGGTGAACTTGCCACCGTCTGCCACAAAAGAGGAGCCCCAAAGAAAAGATACAAGGACTCCCTGAAACATCTCAGCCTTGGCCGTATTGATCAACATCACTGGTCTACTCTGGCCTCCAATCGGGAGGTCTGGAGACACACTATGTGTAACGCTGATGATGCTTTTGAGAAAGCATGCAGGATCACTCTCAAGGAGAAAAGACAGCGCAGAAAGAACCGTGTCTTGCAGAATATACCACCTAAGGAGTCTTTCTGCTGTGCCTTTTGCAATCGGACATGTCTACCTCATATTGGCCTTTTTAGCCACCAGTGTGCTTGTAACAAATGTGGATAGAACCTTTCCCAAATCTTCATTCGCGAAGCCCAGCCATGATGATGATGATGGTGATGATGATGATGTTTCTCAATCAATTAAACTTTCCTCAAGGATATTTTATGGTTTGTCTTTGAATCCTGGTAGAAAATGTCCATATATTGCAACAGATTGAAACTGATGTCTTCTGTAAGCACTATAGGAATTCTCAAGAACAGCATTCAAAGTATTTTAGGACTCAAGACAGTGTAGAAGTAGACTTTCTCTAGGCTGATTTTGTAACTGACTTCCAGAAATTCCTAATAGTACCTCAAGAGGAGGAAATTTAGTAAAAATTATAAATGAAAGAGAAATCTCTCTCCAGAGGAGGCAGGATATTGGTTTGCCACAGAAATTTGTGCTAACATTAACAAGTAACTGCTATGTGTTAGGAACTTCTATTTCACTTAGTCTTGTTTAGCTATGGAAGACAGCCACACTGTACAGTCCATTTCATTAATAAGATCAGATTCAGAAAAATACTCCTCATTTGAGTAAAAATATCGTTCC
This sequence comes from Pipra filicauda, assembly GCF_003945595.2. Classification (NCBI taxonomy): domain Eukaryota; kingdom Metazoa; phylum Chordata; class Aves; order Passeriformes; family Pipridae; genus Pipra; species Pipra filicauda. The sequence goes on from NW_024104727.1 coordinate 285,646, forward strand.
AGGTGAGTTTAAAAAACACATAAATCAACAAATAATTTGTAGACAAAGTATAAAATATTGCATAACTTACAGAGACATTATAAACTTATTGTTTTTTTATTTATATGAGTGCAAAATACCGTCCCCATTATAGCTTTGATATTTTTCTTCTTATCTATCCTAAACAGGATGTACACTCTTATTCACTTGCATAAATGCATACACAATATGTATTTACTTTAAGACTAAGATTCTGGAGTGGCATAATAGGGCAAAGCAACATATGAAAGTATGATAAACTTTTGGAATAGGCTTTTTTAAAAAACCCATATGTGTTAGGTAGTGAGATTATCCTTTTATTTGGTCTGAATCTTTATGAATCTATATGCAAGGAACTGTTCTTCTTTTTCTGTGTAGGTGATTTTACAGGCTCTACATTGATCTGGCATCCACTGACATTCAAAAGGTCATGCTCTAGCATCCAACGGTTCATGTCTACTGAGGAAAAAGGCACTAGTTCCTTTTTTATTGCAAGGAATACAGACATATATACAGGATCATGTGGGGGCAATACCAAATTTATCCTTTGGAATGCCTTAAATACATCTGGATACCTTCATTAGTGAAAGCATGCAGATAGGTATTACTCTCTGGTTGTGTAACACCGTTCAGCTGCAAAGAACTGTATGACTTCCCTTCACACTGCTTTCCCCACCCTTTGATCTCCTGCACATATCCTTTCTTTGTGCTTTAAATAGTGACAGAGCGACTGAGTCCTGCAGGTACTGCTGGGATCAGGTAGCCCTTCTGCAGAGACAGCTCGCAGCCTTGGTCTGCAGGTTCCCTTACAGACTCCCATGCTCCTAACACATCTCTTGACTCTGAAAGATATAGCCAAAATCCCTCATTTAGATATAGACAAAATGCAGCCACTAGAGGGATCTGTGCCTTTAGCTCTCCTGTTCTTCTCCTTTCTTGTCCCAAACTGGGGGAAAGACTAGAGCAAACTTACTTCACTATTACAATTTCTTTTTTTCTTTCCCTTTTTTTTTGTTTGTATGGTTGGTTGGTTGGTTTTGGTTTTTGAGGGGTTTTTTTGTTTGTTTTTTGTTTGTTTGTGGGGATTTTTTGGTTGTTTTTGTTGTTCTATTCCTTCTTGAGTCTGATGATACAACGTACATTATTTATAATTTTGTTTCCTGTAAGTTAGCTTTAAAACATAAGAGCTAAGTGATACCTATTCATCAATTATTAATTCCTGATTCATGCCTGTGGCACCTAGGGTTCCCACCTGAACAGAAGCCAGAATTACTTGTGCTCTGAGGTCAAATGGAACTGCACATTCTTCCTATAGCTTTGGTATTTCTATGCATATGCAGATGGCATGAAGATTACTTTTACAAATGTACATCCTGGGGGAAAAACCCACAAGGTAGTCCTTCAGATATGATGAGAAAGAATGAGTGGTTTACACATGGTGATTGTGAAAAGTAGATCTTGGTATTTTTACACTTGTTACATCACAAGATGCGTGATTCAAGACGGGTTTTGTAAATTTTTTTTTAAAAAGAACATTTGGAATATGGGGGGGGGTTATATATGATTGAAAGGGGACTTTGCTCTTTCTAGTTGGTAATCAAATTAATCAGAGGAGATGGTTAAAAATTGAAAAATTATTAAAATGTTTTTGAAGTTGTCAGGGAACACTTCAACTATCACTGCTGCAGTGGGAGCATTGGTTGAGGGAGCTGGTAAGAGCAGAAAATCTTCAACATTTCCTTGTTTGAAACTTCTTGTAGGTCAAAAGTGACTGAAAATAATTACATTGGATTGCAGCCTCAGTCCAGTTCCTAGTGGACAAGTGTCCATGTCACAAAATTCACCATTGCAATTGGCAATAGTTGGCAGGCTCAGCAGAGAAGTCAAGGATTGAATGGGCATGGAAATTAAACTATTCTCCTGCCCCTAATTGTGGTCCTTTCAAGTCATCTTTGAGGAACATTGTTTGGGAAAAGTTGCAGAGCTGTTGGCAGTGCTGAACATGCTCTGTGGATAAACACAGAATTTTCATCTCCAAGGTCTTAATCTGGCACATTTTGTAGCCTTAAAAGTCACAGAGAGGGTGTGGGGAAGACATTTGTTTTTTGCCCTGTTATAGTAGTAATTTCCTAAAGAAAATAAAACCCGCAGTTGAAATGAAGAATATTGTCCTTCTTCCAAAATATTACCCTCTCTTCATATATATGAATTAAAACAATAAAACTATTTTTTTAATGAAGCCAATCTTATTATTTCTGTTCATTATGTATTTTTGTAGAAAAGTGATCATGTTGCTTAAGTGGATTACCTGAATAACCTTGCTTAAATATGGCACTGGTGGCCTAATTCATATGCTAAGGAACACTTGCACTCAAGGACATGGTTGGAGCCATGGGAAAACATGGTAATCAGACCATCATTGGTTTTTCATGGATTTGAACGGGAAGTTTTGTTTAACACCTGGTAATGAAAATTGTTTTAATCTAATTCTAGTTGGAACTTGACATAAAAAAGCCTAAAACTTGTGATCACTATCAACTTTAATTTTCCCTTCCAAAGAAAGAGTAACATTTGTCTACTCTTTTTAAAAATGGGGTTGAGACATATAAGTAAATAAAATGTCAACTTCCTGCGCACAACAACTGTAGCAGTTTATAGTCTTTTGAGGGGAGGATTGCTGACTTTTGATTTTCTTTTTAATGAAGAGTAAGAGGCAAATGATGTGGCTTTTCTTAATACTAGACTATTTTAGAGGGTTTCAGCTTAGGTGACTAGCCTTCTGGAATGTTTTTCAGGATGAATCTCCATGGGAAACAAGTCTGAAAAGAAGTTACCTAAAAGATTGTATTTTACCAGGTATCTCAGCTTTATGCAGGATTAATATTTTTGTGATGGTTAGTATCAGACTATCTAGGTAACTGGTCTAGACCAAGAGGCAAATATTCTGTGGTTGGTTGGTTTCTGTTTGCAATTTTTTTAATGCTGTTTAAAAGCTAGTGATGTTGTACCCTTGACAATAGTAAGCATATTCTCTCTTCTCTGCTCTGGAAGCATTTTGTATTTTTTTATTATTTTTTATTGGACATATGAGACCATATTGTTCTAATATCTTGTTCATATATATCAGAATTATTAAATTTATCTACATCTTTTAATGATACAATAATACATTAAGAAGTTTTTAAGTGAATTGTTAGTGGAACCAATTTCTGATTGAAAACAAGCTTCTCAGTATTTGTGACATAGAAGCCTGAAGCAAAACACTAAATGGAAATAAAAAGGTAAATGCCATTTTTCTTTTTGAAAATGAATGCTTCTTGTTAGATAACAAATGTAGAATCACCTGGCATATAACTGCCAAGCTTCATGTTTGGTCTGAAAACAAAAGTTTTCTAAGGCAAATATTTAGAAAGAAACTTAATTCAAAGGCTACCTGGTGAGTCTACAAGTCTTAATAAACATCACTAACACACCTCCACGGAACTTTGGTTAATTCAGTTCCTGGCACTCCTGACTGCAGGTTTACTTTTACCACAGAGACAAGATCCATGCCATAGAATTGTAAAGACATTCTGTAGTCAAACAGAACTCAATGTTAAATCCCCCAGGAGACTGTTCTTCTTCAAGACTTCCAACATGCTGCAGCAACTGTCCTCCTGCAGCACAACCAAGGGACCAAAGGAACATAGTAGCTACGTTTTTCCAGAACATGTGAACGAGTCACAAATCTTCCAAACAAACCAACCAGCCAATGATTTCATCCTTGAGGATGTAAAAAGTATACATCTAGTTAAGATAACTGGAGTTAAACCACATACTTGTAGTAGTTTAGTGTAGCTATTATTATATTCTGATACTTGAATTTACTATTATTTTTCCTTTGTTTGCCCTTTTGATTCATCATATGACCACAGAAGATTTAATAATCATGCTCTAATACACAGGGTTTGTTGCCACTGTGCACTAGGTCATTTGGGTGTGGGGAGAAAGGTTGCCTTTTCTGTATTGTCTCTCAAGAAGTAATTTTGAGAAGACCACATTTTTAATCCACGTGAAGAAAAAAAACTTATGCTCATGTTCATGTTTGAGAACTAAATAGAGGACTGAAAAACATGAGAGAGAATTGTGGTTTAAAAAAAAGACATGCGTCAGCCTTGTGTCAACTGTAGTATAGCTGTTTTCTTGATCTCTGCTATTGTAGATGGCTTTAGGTAATTTTCAGGTCTTTGGTCTGTCTCCATCATTGCTCAAATTTTATATCATCTGGCAATAACGTTTTAAAATTGTTTAAATATCTGAAATTGTATTATATTCTTCTTGAGGGAGTATCAATTTTGAATGTTGAAAACGTTAAAAATTCTATAGCAGAAGGACAGTTACCTCAAAAGGCTAGTAACAGAACAGATTTTTTTTACACAATTTTATCTGTATGCTATTGACTGAATACGGTGCTAAGCTGACTGTTTAAACACGGTTCTTTGTGGACACAGATATGTGGACACAGATACTCTTATCAAACTCGGTCCTAATCAGCATCTTTCATAAATGGCCCTCCAATGCACTTCTCAACTGCTCTTTTTCAGCATTTCTTGTTTTGGGCTCCACTTGACTATATCTGATATTTTTGTTTGCTTCTGAGATAAACATTTTACGAAATTCCAAGGTGTAGGCTTTATTGTCCTCTCGTACTCTGTCTGACAAGACCAGGAAATTAATTAAATAATAGTCCCCCCCTCCATGTCTGTCACTTTTCTTTTGTCTGATGATACCTTGAGAGTCATCCCTGCATGCAATCAAATTTCTGGAAGACCTATTAAAGCGAAACTCTGCCTCCATTCAAAGAGATATTTTAGTGAAACTACTCTGTGAGATCGGATTTGTTAAGACATTAGGATAGAAATTAACATTTCTGATTCTGATTTTTAGAGCCATGTATTTATTTGGAATGTTAACAAAAGGAACTGTGTATTCCTCTTCATCTGATCTTTTTAAAAGAAGCTGTTGACTTTGTATGCACAGTACTCCATCCCCATACATTGGACACTACACAGTTGTGATTTTTTCCCCTCCTCAAATATAGTAGGAAATGATGCATCTCAACGATTAGTATGTGCTCCGTATCACAGAAAATTGGTGATTCACTATAACACCATGAAGTTATTGCTGGCAAATGATGGCAATTTAAATTGTAACCTATAAACATATATATTGCACAGTGTAAGTGCCTTAGCTCTTACATCTTTTTATCCATTTGCTGCTCTGAGCAACAAGTGTATTAATGATGTTGCTGTCTCATGTATATTTCTACTACTGTCTTCAATTAGTAATCACATCTATTCAGGCAGACATATACTCATTCGTGGGTTTGATAATATAAAATCAAATGGTCATAAAATATGATAAAGACAGATGAAAATAAAGGTTGTCTGTGGTTTCCATGGTTCACTCTAAGAATAATAAGAAAACCTGATGATGGATGATGGGTTTTGCTAAGGAAGCTAGAAATCGAAGCATCAATCAACTGTAAGATGTTAATAGAAATTAGGCAGTTAAGTTCCTTGATTATTCCTAATTTAGTTTGGAAAGTTTAATGGTAATATTTAAAATCAGTTCACTAAGAACTTTAAATCCTACATTATAAAAAAGTTTTTCTCTTCATAAAACAAATTTATTTTTGCTGATTTAATTTCAATCTAGTTTATAGATTTTTTGTATGTTATACAGTATATCTATAACAAAATATTAAATCTTTGAGAAAAAAAAATATTCAAAATATGTAGATGGATAATCCTACCAACTTCTTATGGATATTGACCAGCACAATAGAAGAAGATGTTTGCAGTTTCTGAAATGGAAATGGAGTATATCCCCAATGTAACAGCAGATTGCAAAAAGGAAATATAAACTCCAAAGCACCCAATGAATCTGAAAAAGCCAATTTTGCTTATAGTTCTATCATTCAAAAGTTAAAACATTGAAATTCTAAATGGCAGACAAGTTCTTTGCAAAGTGGAAGATGTTTTCTCTTCTGATTGTTCTCATTCCTTTGCTTAACTTCCTAAAGATTTTCACTTAATAGAGTTTCATGTTTGACTTTCTTCTTCAGACAGGGCAACTTATGTCAAAGATCAGAGAAGCAATTGACTTTCTCAATGAGACATTTTGAAGGCACTTGCATAATTAGAAGACAGTGTCAAGAAAATTATATTAGTGAAGAACTGTGTCAGGGAACTTGTAATTTTTTAAGATTCCTGAGTCTTGGTCCTGTGGATTGACCAAGTCATACTGAGACGATGTCATCCATTGTATAGTTCTCTGCATTATTTTTGAATACCTCAGATGTCACACATGCTATCATGAGTTTAGTCAACTGCCTATTGTGAACATCAACTTTTCAGCATCATTTACTCTGCAGCTTCCTTGATGGAGTTTCAGCAGACTATGATGATTTGCAGCTTCACTGTGATGTTTATGGGCTCAATAAAGAAAAGGTTCTAAAAAGATTATGGGCACTGAAAAAGGAAATACAACCTTTTCTGCAGGAGCACGGAGCACAGCAGACTAAACATTTTGGGAATTTCTTGCCTGCCACAAACAGATGATGATTCCCCATAGACATTCTTACTTATTTTATACCCTCAACAAAAGTCTTAAGGGCTTGAATAAAAATTTCAGAGCCATCTTCTCTTTACACAAGAAGTTTCATGTTTTGTAGCAAGATCTTGGAAGATAGAGAATGTCTTATTTTCAAAGTTTAAAGGGGAGCAAGACATAGTTGCAGCTGGTATCTAGGCCTAGCTTTCGCTAGAGGTATCAATGAGCTAACGCAGACTTCAGACGTTCCTTTACTCCACATGTGAGCTCTGTGTGATACTCATCTGGTGTTAACTGCAGCTAGAAAGGCAAAGCAGGGAAGGACTTAAAAACTTACCCTGCTGTAAATGCAGTTTCTTTCAGGTGATTTGGAATTTAAATTGCAGTTGCTTGTAGCAGTCTGACTACGTAAGCTTCTTGCACCTTACTTTCAAGTCATCATATATTTAATAACATCGTATATATATCACCCAAACATTATATACCTTCTTTCGAGATTTAATTCGTCAAAGCAGTTTGGGAAACTATAATAACTAGTTTGTTCCTTTGTGCTGCATTTATAATATGCAGTGCCATGGAGAATGGAAATCTCAGTTTCAACCTTGTTTTCCACACTGGATGGGAGAAGGCAAAAATGCCTTTACTTTGTGAACTGAGTTGTTGTGGTGTATTTTTGAGGTAAGCAAAATCAAATGTGTTTCTACAGAGTCTGTTTTCTGTATATGGTCATATTTGAATGCATCGTCTTATTCGTAAGATGTTGGCAAAGTTACACTGAGTTTCCTAAGCTGTGATGTGATTTGAATTGCTGCACATTCCTGAAGGGTGTATGGTCATTTTTACAAAAGGTCATGAGTATATTAAAGGCTTTAAGGGCAAAGCTCTCTGTTATTTCTATCTTCTTGGATCATATGTGGCAGAAGCAGCTAGAGGAGATGTGACGGGATGAAGATATCCATCTCCCCAACAACTCTTACCTTCTGTGTCTGTTGGCACAGTATAGATATACACTGTTGGAGAAAGATTTTGGAAATCCGTGGGAATAAAAGTGTCTTAAATCAACCTCTGCAGTCTGAAGAGCTGTTGTGCTTTCCATTCTCACATCCAAACACAAGAGCCCAAGACATTCCTGTATTTGCAACCCTTCAGTGTCCAGGGGCTGCTTTCTCAATCCATGGGTCAAAAAGTAGGCGCACCTACAAAATTTCTGACAGACCATTAGAAACAGCAGCCACCTAGGAGTGTCACCTCTGCTATAAACTAGTTCTTAACACTTACTTTAAGACTCGTTATTTTCCTTTGCAGTTGCAAAGTGGTAAGAGTTTTATATACCAGAGTTACCACAAATGTTATCAATGTATTATGGGTGATACACTTTCAACCACATTTTTTTAATCCATTTAACCAAAACTATATTACAGCTACACAGATGCTGCTCACTTTTTTTTCTTCAGACTCCAGATTTCAGCAAGTACTTCCAAGCTTTTTTTGAAAATCATGTTTTTGATTTTTTACTTCTTTAATATTCTATATTGGTTCATTATCATACTGCTTCTGGCATTGTGCTTTTACTCAGTTAGATGAGTTCTGTGCTCATATGTGAGTTAAACTTATGAAACCGTTAAGGAATTTTCTAAAAGCCTTTTTTACAGTATTCTCATCAATCTGCAACATTGATTCAGTTTTTTTCATTGCATTTCTATCATTATTTATTAAAAAGTCTTTACATGTATTTCCAGCACAGGAGACTGTGCTAATGTGGTGTCAATGTACATGGCACACATCACATAAGATGTCCTTTAGCAAAATGCTGCATCATGGCTTTGTATCGTGGCATAGTGATGTAATGCAATATGAACCAGGAAAATGTCAGACATGTCATGCTGTTTCTGGTTTATGCAGTTCTAATGTTTGTTTAAACCATAAGGTTTAATCTAATGTCAGCGACTACAGAAGGATACACTTAATTGGCATCCTAGAAAGACGATGTGCACATTTTAAGTAGGATGATTCTAGGGAGCACATTCCCAGCAGTACATATTAATTACTCTGGATAAGTGGCACACCTAGTTTGTTGAACTGACGTGCCTATTGATGTCTGTGGTGTTGCTTCTCCAGTGCTGTTCACAGGTTGGTTTGCAAACGCCTGCTAGTGAGAAAAAAGGTAGCAACAGGGGAACTCTGAGTGTGCGTGCTGCTAGACGTGCTCTCCATGAGCATTTCTACTTGCCAACAAGCATTTGGTGGCAGATTTCTGTGGGAGGAGTTCCTATGGAAACAAAACGGATATTTGGTCTCTCCAGCTTGCTCATTCAGTTTGCATTAAGTTCAAGTGGTTTAAGTTTAAACTCTTAATAATGTCAGCCCCTATCTCTAAATCTACTCATAGTAGATTATGGGCGTGAAACAATATTCTCGTGAATTCCTATTATCTTTGTTATTTTGCAATGTACAACCACTTGTTCCTTGGTGCTTCATTCTGAAAACTAATTTAGTCTTATTCATTATTTTTTTTCTTTTAAATATTCTGATAATTAACTGTGTAGAAAAATACATGTATGCAGGATTGTAGCCACTTATTAATTTCAGCAATGACTGAATGGACAAATAAATTTTTCTGCGATCACGTAATGAGTATCAAATGTGACTCTTCTTTCTTAATTTGAGGTATTCAGAATGCAAAGTCCAAATAAAAAAGAATAAATACACCAGTTATCAATTAAATATAGTGGGGTCCAGAAGCAAGATCTTTTGTTTGTTTAGGAAGTTAGGCAAGAGAATAAAATTTGATAAGTTGCGATAATTAAGGACAGTAGAGATAATAGTTATTTGCCTTATATTGTATATGTATGATGTCTTATTTCATAGCTAGTTTTGATGTATCACTTATTAATATTAATAAAGTAATTATTTGAAATTTGTGTCATATTGTGATAACCTAATCCTTTGCTCCACTTATGTTTCCATTAAGTGTCTGCAGATCAGTACATGATATTAATATGATATATAGGAAGTGCTTTTCATAGCAAGGATAAAAATTGTATATGTTGTTAGAAAAAGAATTGTTGCTTACATTTTCCTTTCATTTACTTAAGCTTAACAGATTGAAGGAGTGTGTCAGGTTTGTTTTGATTTTTTTTTTCCCCAGGAAGATTGAATGTGAATCTAGCATGCAGATGGCATGTAATTGCATTTCCTGCATTGTTACTATATGGGTTTCATTACATTTTCACAGCAATGCACTGAGATTTAATCACCCAAGGCTAGCATTTGCTAGTAAGATGTGTGTATCTGGCAGTCTTGCTCAACGGTTAGAAAGCTTACCCCTTGCCTCATGCACTTCTTCCATTATTGCTGTACCATATGTTCTTTACAAATCCAAACAGAAGAATCATAAGCTCTAAATTTACCTGGGACTAAACTGAAGCATTTCAGACAGTTACAAAAAAACTACAGTAATATTTCTCTTGCCATCTCAACACAGATTTCTTCTTCCTCTCTGTTTTGCCCAATAAGAGTAGTTATCAAACTGAACTTCTAGAGTGCAAATTAGGGTTATCCTTTTATCAAGAATGTACTTGCTCATTCTGACTGCTTGCGAAACAAGCTATGAAATTTGCTTCATCTCCCCTGATGTTTACACAGGTGAGAAAGATTTTCCCACACTTGTGTGTATCTATGATTTAACTACAAATGACATTGTACCTTTCTAACATTAACCCCTTAATCTAGTACATTTCTACAAATAACCACCTGTAGTCAATTCTTTATTCATAAGCCTTATCTGTTGTTACAGTATATAATCTGTGAGAATGCCCTAATTTTTATCATTCTCTAAGCCTGTCATCATGGCTGAGACAAGGCTTATCCCTCTGAGCAGATGAGATTAGTCGATCATGTTGAAATCAGAAGAGGGATTATAATGCTTGTAATACACTGAGTCAAATTAAATGCATTTTGTTTGTACATCAGAAGATCTTGTTGCTAAGGCTTTGGTGTCTTCTGCTGACTGTATAAATTGCCAATAAAATATACGAAGGATGGGTATGGGAATGAAAAGTCAAGAAAAAAAGCAGAAAAAAAATAAAAAAAATATTTGGTTTATTCAGCCTGGCAAAGTAGAGGCTTAACTGCTCTGATGTCACCACCAACAATGGGATTTTCACCAAAGACAAACTCTGATTTAAATTGAAAGTTATTAATTTTAATTTATCTTTGACCAACTCTAAGGACATCTTTACTTCTGAGTAACTTCTTACTGCTTTGTATTTATTCTTTTGTTCTTTTTTAGGCAGGTTTCCTTTACCCTGATTGTTTTGTGAGAATGCAGCACAAACACACATTGTATTTATGGGTTGCAATGCATAAAGAAGGATATATAGATATATATATATATATATATATATATATATATATATAAGAAATGCAGCCATAAAATTATGAATCAGCAGGTCAAGTAATTCCTTCTGCTGCCCCACCTGGTGCTTCAGTCATACCTCAATGATTCAACAGCTAGAGCTATTCTTAGAGGATAGGATTTATATAGAAGTATAGAAGAATCCATTTCCCAGTAATAGCTGCTATTTTTTATTTGGACTCTTCTGGATAGATATTCAAAAGCTTGGATATTTATCTCAGCCTTCTCAGGATTGTCTGAACTATGTGATTCAAAAAATGGAGATGTAAATGTCAAGTGAACAAGATGACTTAATATTATTTCAAGGACTTCTGGTTCCAAATCCTGTTCACAAATTAGAAAATGAAAAATACTATCCAAAATCAGTATGAAAACTGAAAGTAAGAATTAGATGCGAAATATGCATGTGGAAGGAGCATGTCTTCCCTTTTTTACCTTGGGGTATAAGAATGGCCTATTATTTGGCTTCTAGGTATATTGGATTCCAAAATTTGGATATGAGAAAAAGAAAACTGCTAGGTTTAAACAGAAGCCTTGGGCTAACAGAGACTGGGGAAAAACCTCCATCTAGAGTCCAGAGAAGGATCCATTGATGTCATGGGTTTGGAATGTCCTGCCCAAGCTAGAGTCCACACTCCGATCTCATCAAACCTATGCAGTAGACCTATTGTGCTTTATCTCTCCCTTTGTGTTCCCTGGATCCTGTGCATTCTGCAAACCTGAATACCTTTTTTCCCCTGTAATTCCCCCAAGATAAAATGGGTTTTTCCCTGTGATGTATGTGTAAGACTCCAAATTTGTTAACCTGGGTTTTTCCCTTATGTCATCCAATGAAACCCTCTGTTTGTAATAAATTGCAATAGTTACAACCCCCTGTTGAATATGTAGACCCTAAACCCTTTAAATATGAACTTGTAAGTCCAATAAAGCATTCCAGTTTCTTGCCTCCCTGGGATCATCTTAGCTTTATTGACCTCCACATAGGTAGAAGCTAGATCTGATTCAGGACAAATATACCCAATTCAGAAAGTACAATTGCGTCAAATGCCACAGGTAAATTTTAGTTATCCTTGTAATAACTTATAACAGTAAATCTAAGCATTTGCCATCAATGCCTAAATTAAAGGAGTTGAAGCTTCTCCCAAGTTTAGAAATCCTTGTGTTTTCATAGGTTCTGGTGGAATGTGATGCCCTGAATGCCTGCTGTAAACAAAGGCTCTTAATTATCTGAATCTCTTGGAGCCTATAATACAATCCTTGTGGAGCTGTATTAAATATGTGAGAGCTATGAGATTTCTGCATAAAGTAGCTTATAAGCAGCTTGGACCGCACAGGTTTGCTTTCGTCTCCAAGCTATTTTCCATTTGTGAGTTAGGCTGAGCTTTTGCCCTTGCACCAGCATAACACTCTAGTTGGTGACCAAATTAATCCTTTCATAGCGCTTGCATTTTTTAATAGTTATGACAATATTTGTACCTGTTCATATATTTATTTTCCTTTCAGGAGGTCCTCTAAGGCCTTTGAAAAACTAATGTCTCAGGCAGGAGTAGGGAACCTCCTGCCACTGTGACGCAGCAATAGTTAGCTTAAATAAAAATATGAATTCAAGATTAGGCTGTCTTTAATTTTTAAAAATTTTTCACTGTGTATCATTCATTTTTCACTGTGTATTATTCCCTGAGTAACGCTATTGCACTATATCATACCACTTTAGGATTATTCCTGTAATGGGACCTAGGTTTGCTATAGTCTGTGAGAAGTATATATACAATATCTTAGGATTAAATTGTCATGAAAAATTGGGAAGTTGTCAGCGTTTCTGAGAGATAAGAAAGAAGGATAACATAAAGCAAAATTGTGAATTAATTGCAGGTTTTCCAAATTTTCTGATAATATAATTATACAGGTGTATCTTCGGATACTTTTCCAGATACTGCAAATATATATCCTTTGAGAAGCCCTGGCCCTGAAAGAATGAAGCAAATGTTTAACTTCGTATGTAGTGAATAAACTTGTAAACTTCACAGATTTCCTTTGTTTCAGCCTGAGAGGTTAGCCAGATATTGCAGATTATTTTATTTTTTCATCTGGAGGCAGAATTGTTGATGCTTCAGGTATTGGTTTTGCTGTAGTGGTGCTTGATTGCTTAGAACAGGCACAGCAAGAACTATGCAGGAGTGAACTCATAGTTCTGAGACTAACCTCTGCTAGCACTCCTCTTCCTCAGGTTTAACCCTTCTTATTTCAGTCCTGCAGAGCTTTTTCACTGCTTCCACCTCTTTGTTCACTGCTCCTACTCTATCAACACTTCTTAGTGAACTTGGCTTTTGGCAATCTTGTTCCTCCTCTCCTTCCCCCCTTCACCTCCTCCCCTCCCCAGTAATTTTTAGGGCTTAAATTTTAGGACTTGAAAATACAAAATTAAAGATTTTTTTTAACTTATCATATTGAGGGAGGTTTTGATACTAAAATTGCTTAACACTGCATTAAATGGAGACAAAGATAGAAAGATGGGGTTCAAGGTTTTGATCACTGAAAACTGAAAGACTACTAAACTCTTGTTGGCTGGAAAAATATGACATGTGTTTCCTTCCCCCCTTCCCACCCCACCAGATATATGCACCTCCTACCCTACAAGTTGCTTTTCATTGACGTCTGTATATGTGTGCTGTGCTCCTTCAAAGACCATAAAAAAGATTTCCATCATTAATCTGCAGAGTGTTTACCAGCTTTGGCTGTTTATTGCTTCTTTAGGAAGTTTATGAAATAAAAGAGTTGCTATAAATTGCATGATATAGGTCAGTCTTAAAAGATAGATGAAAATAAATTTATATTAGTCCAGGCATTTATATGAATGTACAATGACCTCTTTGATTTCATTAGTTCAAATATAGAAATGCCAGGGGTAAAAATCTTTATATTTCAACACATGCATGGTTCATTACTTGAGGTCAAGACGATTATTTCCTCCATAATGTTTAAGTATACAGTTAAGTACAGCTAAGTTTGACATAGAAAAATATATTTCAGTCACATGTAAGAAACTAGACACTGGACTATACCTATACATATACAGGTATATATATTTTTTTTCAAGTGCTAATTTCTATCACTTGATACTTCTGAGATCCTTCCCAATTCACTTTCCCAGTACATGACTCAGACATGCCTGTAAAATATTTTGAAGAATCATGAAATTGTACCAAGAATGCCAGAATTTGGCTAGAACAAAGATTATTAAATAATTTGGTAACTGACAAGAATAAGAAGACACAATGCTAAAATTAAAGTACCCAGTGAGCCTCACTGAAAGGTCACAGATGGTTAAAAAGCACAGAGACAGTGAGGAAATTACCTTTCTACCAGACATTTTCTATAGGATCTGGCTGTGAATATACTGTGTTTTTTAGTGTTGGGAAGGGAATGACCAATGGTGAAGGCTGACAAAACCTAACGCCTAAAATTTGATTTGAAGAAAACCTAAACCACAGTATTTCTGGCAATGTATTGCCTTTAACAAACCTGCTGTTTGTAGCTGCCCAAATATGGCCACTAAAAGGATGTAAAGGTTTTATGTAACTCTACAGAGTAATATTCCTTCTCCGTTTGCTCAGCAGCCTCCATAAATAGTCTTATAACTTTCTTTGGGAGGGAGGTACTGACAAAAAAAATTAAAGCTGAGTTTAGTATCTTCCAAAAAAAGAAAGTGCTTCTTCTGAAGGAAAGAAAAAGAAAATGAAAATAAATCAGTTTACAAACTGCTCTTGGTCCAACATCGCTCACCTCAACAGCCACAGCTATGCTAAAGTATCCATCACTGTAATTTCCTTTAGCGTGCATCCCTTTCAGTTCTGCTGTCAAGCCTCCAGTTTACTGATGACATTTTCTCTTTGCAGTGATGGGCGGTTTGAATATGCAGAAACAGCAGTAATAAAGTTAAGTATGGATTTCAAGGAGATTAGTCCAAAGCAACCATCAATAATTTCTCATTTGACAGAGGTGATAATTGAGGTAAGCTGTATAACTTGAAGATTTCAGTTTGGTTAAAATTGCCCTATTAGTTGCTTAATAGTGTTATTAGTCAAATAAATTAGCCTAGGATCTTCCAAATAACCTTGGCACTGTGTATATTAAGCATGCTCTATCTTGTACTACATCCACTCTAACAGAGCATTACCAGGAGAGGTGGTTGTCATATTGCATAATATTCTGAATGTGCATGCTTTTGGGCAACAAAACATTACATATTTCAAATAACAGATCATAAATCTGCTTTCAGATAAACAAATGACAACAAATCTGGTGGTAATTTATGGTACAAATGTTAGGGAGTGTCAGTGACTTTTTTTTTGATGTTTTTACTTAGAGCTATAATGACACAGCCTTCTTTTAGCTTGCAATCTTGCCAAACCATTCAATTCATGCTCTCTATAAAAATATGTTTATAATGCACAAAGCACTGTATCAGTGTTTTTCAAGTTTAAGAACAGATTTTACATATGGTCACTGACCACTTCAGAGTGTAAACCTGGAAATAACCCTAGAGAAAGGCAGATGGTCATAAGATTCTATTCCTACTGAAATCAGTCACAAAAATCTATTATTGTATGATCTCTCACCACCACATGCTTAGTGTCTCACAAGAGACACGTTCAGCACTATTTAGTATTTGACCTGGTATCTTAATATTTTAAGGAGAATCCAACACTAAAAGTGTATTACTTTATGATTTTTTTTTCTTAAGCATAATTTTGACCGTTTCTTCTTCACTTAAAAAATATGCTCCACCATCATGATAACTTGTGGAGGTGGTAGATTACACAGAAAAAAAGGAGGTTTTAATAAAAAATATGAAAACAAAATAGAAAACCAAACATACTTGGTGGAAATGAATGCTCATATCTAATATTAGAAAGGATCTATATGCTAACTGTACAAAGAATAAACATATGTGCTTCCTTCTTAAGTACACAAAAGGATATCTTTACAGATAATAGAAGGAAAATGATATTTTACATCTTAGTTTCATACTGTGTAGCCCACTACAAAAATACATACAATATAGATTGTAAGGCTTCATTTTTATGTTTGTATAACCCAGTGAGAATGGCAGTATTTTTCTTCCAGCCTTTAGTTAATGATAGCTACATGAGCACTTTGAATTCAAAACTCTCTACTGTATGTAAAGTGAGGTACGCGCTTTTACCGCTTGTCAAAACAATCCTGAAATCCCATTTTCCTTTAATAAAGTATAGTTTTGTCCTCCAGAGGTATGCTTGAATAAGATGTCATAGTCTGTTTTTGTTCGGGATTGCACCCTGCTGATGTTCTTAGGCAGCAAGAAAATTACCTTATTGAAACATATTGCTGGTAGTGACTATAGTGCCAAATTTTGCATTGGTATTACACACATGACATATTCAGAGACCTTTGAGTAAGACCATGAATATCAAGTGATTGAAAAGATTATAGAGGTTTTTTTCTTCGGGTATAAAAGGTTGTGGTTCTGGATGAGTGTCTTTCAGATCAATATAATTATGTCATAAAAAGATGTAACAAAATAGTTACTTTGCAGCCGTTCACACTTGCCTGATTTCCTACTGATTTTATTCTGACTAGAATTATTTTCCTTCCATCAGTTGCACAATTGTTATTTTAGAGGAGTGGGGGCTGCTTTTAAAACAGTTGCATAATTGTAGGCCCTCTGCTAGATGTGAGTATCCAGATAGGTAATAGGTGAATTATACTGTTTGCTTTTCTAGAGAAAAGACACATAGCCTTAAATTACTGTGATGGAGGTACACAACTGAATAGTCACGTGCACACACACACACACGAACAAACACCTGCAATTTATATATACATGCACCCAAATTCATATGTGCCTGTATGTACAATGGAATGAATGTACTCTTTATGAATCACATATAAACATTTTAAGAGTGCATATGTTAGCAGTAAAATGAAGTATAGAGGTCTAGTTCACTTTGGGTAAAAATCCCTGAATTCCTGGCTGTAGCAGGTGTTTGGAAGCTGCAAGCAGTGTGATAATATTAAAAATTCATGATATCTGGGTTAAAAGTGTTATTTGAATGTTGTATTTTTCCCTTAGACAAATTTAGTTATGCATGTGCTAGTTTTGTGACCCTACAGAGTGATAATTCACTGCCAAGAATCATCAGAGGCAAAAATTTGGCTGGCCTGGTTGGCAAAACACTGCCAGTCTAGGAAGCAAAGTTATGATAGTAACTCCTGCTGGTCACTGGAGTGGCATCAGAGATCATTTGAGAAAAGGGAATTTGAAATTTTAGGGGAATTTAGATAAAGTTGAAAATAAAACTAATAAAACTGCAGCTATTTGCAGATAAAGGATAAAGTACTGTCCAGAGTGGTTCCCATTAACATTTCACATGTTAGAGAATCAAGTAAAGCTATCAGGAATGTCTCATTTCTTTTAGGAGTTGATGTCTTGACAAGCAATTCCTCCTAACACCACAATGAAACTATTCCACAGAACACTCATCTAACTCCAGCCTGCATTTACCAAGAGATGGGTGGCTGCCCATAATCCTACCTTAGGCTGCTCCAAAATTTGAGAAAGGAGTTTAAAACAGAATCCAGAATTTGTGAAAGGGTTTATCGTGCCTTTGGATCCCCCAGGCTAAGCACCTGCTAGATGTAATCTGATATCTAAACTCAAACTGTCATCTCAGATATGTAATCTGGATTGGTCTCTGACGACTACTGAAGATACTTTGGGTCACTGTTCCCTAACAGTCTTCCAACAGGGGCAGGGCATGCAATATACCAAGTATAAAGCCTATATCTGCATAAACAGGATTCTATGAAATGGTTTTCCACGATGTGTACAAACTTGACTCAATGCCCCGGGAAAATCTTTCCATAGCTTTGTTTCTCTGTGCAGGCCATAATGTCAGGAGAAAGAACAAGCTAGTTTTTTATTTTTTTGTGAGAATTATTACACTGCCAACAATATCTGTGGCACAGCTTTCTAGGTTTGCCCCTTTGCCCCAGTTGCATTTATCCACATTACAGTACCAATTCAGAGCACTAAATCATACCAAATTTACAGAACAAGGAAAGACCTCACTTATTTACTCATCACATAACACAGATGTCCTCAACAGACTTAGCAGAGACAAAGATGTAGGGTGGGCATAGCAGATTCATATGTGGGGTGGGCTAGAGAGGTCAACTGTAGTTTAGTTTGGCCTCTTACAAAGGTACGGAATTTTAGAGCCACACATTCCCATTTAGTGAAATCCCTTTTCATGCCTTGTAGCATTTTACTTAAAAGGCACAGAGCTTTACTATATTGCAATTTCTATGCTGATCTTTGCCCTTTTATTTGGACTATCTATTGATATCAAGCATCCTCTAGACATCTCCCATGTCTCTTTTGTATCTGAATTCTGAAGAGGAAAACTGTACATTAATGTATGCAGTATGGGGAATAAACACAATGAATTAGAGACCTTTGTGCAGTGGCAGTGCCATAATCCTTTGGGAATAACAGGGATGTGGTGGGTTGGCTCCCATGACTGTAGAGTTGCTATGAGGGGCATACAGGTTCTTGAGGAAAGACAGGATTCAGGATGGGAAAATGGGAAAGTCCAGTTGGATCAGGGTTTGAGCAATGTGGTCTCGTGGAAGATATCTGTACATGTGACAGGGGGCTTGGAATTAGATGAGATTTAAGGTCCCTTCCAACCCAAACTATTCTATGAGGAGGAGTCTCCCTTTAGGTGAGAGACCAGCTGGAGTGCATGGATCTCCATCTGGGGATAGAAGACAACTAAGAGTTTATATGTCAGGATTAAAGAGAGAACAGCTCAATGTGACATTATAGTGGGTGTCTGCTATCTGTTCCTGCTGTGTCTGTGTCCAATCCCCTGGCTGGTGCCATGGGTCCTCAGACCCCCTGTTATACAAAGGGTCAGCAGTTCATGGCCTCTTGTCTTGGGCTCGGGCTTGGGCTCAGGATCCTGCCCCCACTAGAGCTCAACCTGCAGCTCCCACTGCAGCTGCACACTGAGATACCTGCACTGAATGTATTCTTTAACACACCCGATTAGGAAGAATGAGTAGATCAGTCCATCTACAGACAGATAAGAGCAATCTCATGTTCACAGGCCCTGGTTCTCATGAATGACTTCCATCACTCTGATATCTGCTGAAGGGACAATAAAAGAAAACGGAAGCGATCTGTGAGGGTCCTGAATTGCACCCATTATAACTTCCTCCTCCAAGTGATTAGAGGAGCCAAAGGGGAGAGTTGCTCTGCTGGACCTCTTACTTACCAGAAAGGAGGGGCTCATAAAGGATGTGAAGGTCAAAGGTGGCCTTGGCTGCAGTGACCATGAGATGATGTAGTCCAAGAACCTGAAGGCAGGGAGGAGGAGGAAGGTACAACCCTGGACATCAACTGAGCAAATTTTGGCCTCTTCAAAAATGTTCTTGGAATAGTCCCATGGGGTAAGGCTCTGGAGGGAAGAGGGGCCCAAGAAAGTTGGTTAGTATTCAAGGATCTGCTCCTCCAAGTTCAAGAGATTTCCATCCCAACGAATAAGTTGGACAAAAATGTCGGGTCTGACTGGATGAACAAAGAACTTCTGATCAAATTCAGACACAAAAATGAAGTGCACAGAGGATAGAAGAAAGGATAGCTACCCTTGGGAGGTGTACAGAATCCTTGTCTGAGCACCCAGAATGAAGTCAGGAAGTCTAAAGCAACGTCTTTCAGCAATGAACATATGAGGTTTTAATGAAAAGGAAAGTGTTGGGGAACCTGCCTACATCACAATGTGAAGAAATAAAGGGCAAAATAGACTGACTGCTTTTCCAGTCTCTGTTCATGGATGATGGGACAATTTAAAAGGAATTATCATCAGGATTGCCATTTAAATATTCCTCCAACTTATCTGCTCAGAGGCTAAATTCAAGGCGGACCCCCAAAGCCACTAAATGTAGAGTCTGGCCACCTCTAAAAGAAGAAATTCCAGGTCTTTTTGAAGACTTCTCCATGTCCCTTATTAGGCTGGGTCTGCAGGTTAGAGGCATCAAACTCTGCCCTTTCTTGGTCCTGCTGTCTATGAACTTTCACATCTAGAATTTGGCAGACAGGCACATTACTTAATATCCTGTTTTGAGTCAACAAAACCAGACATGACAAGAGTGAAGGCATTTGGGGGTTACCTTCAATTCCTTAGAAAGTATTGATGGGAATGAAGACAGAGATTGGTGTTTCAGAGACAGAGATCTTTTTCATCCCATATATTTTACCCCAAATCCATCCCTGACTGGAAGTGAGAAAGGATTGGGTCCAGCTTGAGCACCAAGCTAAAGCAGACCATTACATCCAATGGCCCAACCTTCTGCATAGTACAGGCAATAATATCTGCCCCCCTACGACATGGTAAAATTCTATGTCAAATGAAGAATTCAAGCTTATTGCTGAGGCATTTGTATAGAACTGGTTTTTACCTTTATGGTATTGCTTGCCTTAGAACAACTGTTATAGACTGACTTAACATACAGTCAGTCTGATAATAGGGCTTAATCATGGAGGTCACTGATTTAAGCAGGAACTTTGGCTATATGTAGAAAACCTACAAGTTCCCAGATTGACTCATTCTTTTCTCTCAGTTTTAATCAGTTTGGGATCCTGCCTTCATTATAACTCTTATCACCCATGCATTTTCAGAATGAATATTTATTTTTGGTTATCCAGTGGATGATATGGGGCATAACCCAACATCTGCACCAGCTGGACGGAGGAAATCATTGTGATGACCTTTACTAGTAATGGCTCAAATGCTGTGGAGTTCCATGGAGCAGCCTGAGTTTGCTTCATGTCCCTTTCATGCTGAGCCAGCCCTTCATTTTTCTATCATTGTCATTTCTTTCCCTGACTGCCATTCCACCAAGCTCATACAGGCACATCTTTACTGTGTAATATTTGTGGTCAGCTAAAATTAATAATACAATTAGGTTTCCTGCTATTGCATTTTCTGCACTGCTTCAGGTTCTCTACTTTACAAAGCAGAACCTATCATGCTTCTCAGTTCTGTAGATGTGGAAATTATTCCTTTAAATGTCCTCCCCTTATGAAAGTGGATCACTTCACTGTATTTATTTGCTTTGTAAACATGTACCTCACACTGTAATATCAACTCTTGTGCATATATTATTCCTTTATATTAATTTCATATACATTTCAGTTCCTCCTCACTTGCAGCAAGGAGATCAACGAAGTACATGACAATTTTATTACATCAGTGTATTCATTTCTTTTATAAAAGTAAATCACTCTAGTAGGTTCACTGCCCCACAAGAATGTACCTATAGATCCCTGCATTAACTCCCTGAATAAGAAAAGATTGTGTTATTTTTGTCATTTACTCTACAGATAAATATGAAAACATTCTCATTTACACCATATATGTATACAGTATTTTATTCATAGCCACTTCATTCAGGAGCTAATACAGCAGTGGGATGTGTTTATTTCTTCATAACAATTTATTGATTCTCTAGAGAGCTTCAGCTACTTTCTGCAGGACTTTATACGAGATATAGATGTACGCTCTGCAGCTCCTCTCCCTCTTTCCCTGCTTTTGTTGCCTTTCTTCCCTAGTGTTTTTTTTTCTTTTTTTTTTGTCCTTAGTTTTCCCTTGCTGGTTGCCTTGCTGTATTCGCTTGTTTGGTTTTATTCATCTCACAGTTTTTCTGGGAATTTAAATGAGGTCTCAGAATGACAGCAAAATTGGGGATCTGGACCACGAAAACACCTTTCCTGCAGTCTTTGCTCTGGCCTCTCATTTTCATTTAAATTCTCTGACCTGTTTGGGCAGGCTCAGTGATGGTACTCAGATGCTTCACCCCACGTGAATCGCACCCTTCCCTTTGCTGCTATTCCATGTCAGTGGATGTGTCTGGTCCTCCACAGCACGCAACGAAATGGGAGCAGATGAAAGCATATTACTTTCCTTGTATCTTATCTGTTTTTTTCTAGACCTCTGTATGCTTCTCCAAAACTTTCTTAAACTCAGTCCAGTACACTCCTAAATACAGATTTCTGCTATATAGACATGGACCTGAATTAATATAGATTGGTTAAATGTATTTCATTTCCAAAATCGTAGAGCATCCTGTTATATGGTCTTCACACAAAGTTAGTTGCAAATTATCAGCTGATTCCAAGTCAGAATAAGGTATTATAAACCCTATACTTAAGTCAGGGAGAAAAGTGAGGGACATTTAATCATTTCAAAAAGCTGTAACAACCCTAAAGGAAAAAGAACTATGAAAGGGTTAAAAGTAAGCAACCAAAGAAAAGCACCGTAATCGAGCAACCAAACAAATCCCCCAGTCCTTACATGTCTCTCAAGGGCTGCACATAGTCTGCCCAGGATTTTCTTTTATCCTGAGTTTACTACATGCTCCCTTGTGTCTCCTTCCTGCTCTGTGAAAGGTCATATGGCAGCATGATGCCATCTCTGCAGTCTCCCTCTTCTCCAAGTTTAGGTCCAATGATTTCAGTGTGTTTCAGGTGCAAATTGTTTTAAATTTCATGAGATCTGAAGAAATGCAATATTTGCATTTCTTTATATTTTGGAAGCCGTCAGGGAAAGGTCTGCCTTGCCATAAATTCTTCCAGCGCTTCCAATAAAAATACCAAACTATACTTTGTCCGATTACAACATGAAAATTACAGTCACTCGTGCTGTATTTGCTTTAGCTTTTTTGTACTGCTGCACTTTGATAGTATGATATATCTACATCTGAAATTCTGAAAATCTTTTTGTTTGGTTGTTTGTTTTTAGCCCTTAGCAACACCTCACTGATTGGGGTATCAGGTACTTGATTAGTATTTTTATTGTCTTTCAGACAAGTACCCAAGGATCTCAGGAAGAGGAATATATTCACAGGAAGACATTAGCCTTAACAGTTAAACTGTTATAAAGCTTTGCAACGGTATTGATATGATAACATGATAATATAATATAATTACACTAAAACTAGGAAGGGCTTTTGCTGATCTCTTTACTTTAAAGGCTATGTGCATAGAGAATCAACAGGCAACATGTGGAAACACAGAGGCATTCCTGTGCCTTTAGCCCTCTACCAAGGTGATGGGCATAGAAGAGGCTCATAAGCAGCACTTGAAACCTGCTACCTGTTCTGTTTCTATAACTGCTTGACACTGATCATATTTTAAGCAGCCACTGATCATATTTTAAGCAGCAGTCTTCCCCGTTCATGCCATGACAAAACAAACAAATAAACAAACAAAGAAAACTCACCTAGAAAGGTGGTCAGGAGCCCCTGGGGTTTTTGTGTTTTTTTTAACTGAGTGATCTGCCTTGTGTTGTATTTTCAAAGTCACATTCTGCCCAATTCATATAGAAAACCAGGTTATGTTCTCAGTGCAGTAATAAGTAAAGCAGCTGGGCTGTCCTTGCAAATGACTTGAGAGGAGCACTTGAGTGCAAGGTGTGCAGGAGCACCATGCAGGAATCAGAGCCCCCAAAAGCCACTGAACCCCGACCTGAAGTCCACATGCAGTGTGAAAGGGAGCACAGAGGGAAAGGCAGAAAATGAAAAAAGAAGGCTTTGTCTGGAAAGGGAGTTAAAAAAACAAACAGAAACCAACAACCTACAAAAGACAAACATTCTACTAAAAAACTACAAGGCAAGTTCAAGCACTGGGGCCCTCACAGTAGGAAACTGGTCACATGGGTAACATCATGAAATTTTACTGCAAAATATCCTTTTTTTTTCTTATTTGAAAAGACAAATTATTAGCATTTTTAAACAATTTCAATATGTTTAATGGCTGAAAGTTAAGCTCAAACTGTTCCGCTTACTGAATAAAGTGCTAGGTCTGTAAACAGGAATCTTAAGTTACCCCAAGAGTACACTCATTTTAAATTTTACTTGAAAGCGGGATGTACGTTTATTACAATTTCAAACAAAATGCTAATGCCATTAAACAAATGAGGTTTAGGCAAATTAACTGCATTTTAATATTCTGAAAGCCTATGATATAGGACATTGTGTTACGAAACATTGGCTAGAAGTATCAGTTGCAAGTGGGATTTTCATTGCTGTGAATCTCAGGAGAATATTTGTAATTAGTATCATTTGCCTAATACTTCAGGTTAATTAGAATATTTAATTGAATAGCTGTAATCTTCAGAGATGACTATATTATGATCAAATTAGTACCATCACAGCACACGCTGATCACTGCTGCAGCCTGCCTCACTTCTGCTAGCTATTCAGCCCTCTGGAGCGTTCAGCAACATAAGAAAAAATCTGTTTCTTACACTTTTGAATTTTAATGATCCATTTGAACTCTGCCATCAACATTTAATTATTCTAGGAAAAAAAAAGTCCCAACCATGGTTCCCATATGGCATGTTGGCAAATACACTTGCCCACATTGGAGTCTGCACCTCTCCAGCAGCTCTGTGAAGAGATTTAGCTCTTTTTTTTTTGAATGCAAGAAGGCCTTTTTTAATAGTGTTTGCAAATACAGACCATATGAAGCTTCACCGAAAAGGTTACTAGGATACTATTGAAACACTATTAGGAACAGATGAATTGATTTTTAGAATGTTACAATGGATTTAATCCTGTAATGTCTACTACTGGACTTTTGTATTGTGTCCAAAAGGTTTGAAGGAGTCAGGTGCCTCTGTAACTAAACCTTGTTAGCTAGAAATGCAATTAATTTTGTGGGGAGAAGGGTAAGGGAGGAGAAGTAGAACGGATGGGGTGTGCATAGTACAGTCTTTGCAGCCAAATCACAGATGCCGAGTTCCTGACCTAACCAGTTGCTGTTGTTTCATTTTCTATAAATATATTTAGCAGCTGCAGATATTCTTGGGGCTAAACATTCACCACTGTGGAGGCACAAGGGTCTAAATCCTGTTACGCTAAACTAGCTAGATCCCCCCACCCAATTCTTCTTTCATTGCATAAGGGTATCACAAAAAAAATGTCAAGAGAATAAGTTGGGCATGCTACAAAGGACGTTGTTTACATAGGGGGGTCCCGGGGCTCAGAAAAGCTTTGCTCCTTCTCTCATCCTCATCAAGCTGCTTCAGGATATGCAGCTTAAAAAGTCAGTTCTTTACAATTCTGTACAACACCCATGTAAAAACTGATAATGGCTTTAAAATTCGGAATGCTCTTTTGAAACTGATGCTATGCTGCAAATTTCTCCACAGTGAATTATTATTATCTCAGGGACCAGGGGAAGTGGGGTAGAGATCAGTTTTAAGGCAAATGCTCTAACCTGCTGCCTAAAAGTGAAGAGGAGGAATATTTCCATTTGACAGAAACATATCACTACACTACACTTCTTCAGTGTGGCAGTACCATGAGGTACGCAAAGCTGAGACTTAAGGCTCAGATCTCAAGTGCTGCTGTCCTACAGAAGACAGCAAACTAAAAAAATCTTCACAGTTCTTTGTGGTACCATCTCACCTGTTGAAACATGAACGCATAAAAGCTTACAAATGTTTCGGGAAACTAAGATGCGCACAAGTTAGTGTAAATAAATCCTGTACGTCAAGTTTATCGCTTTCAGTAGGTAGATAAAGAAAATTAGCAAAATCACTTCTATGAAAAACAAACAGAAACGAGAATGCTTTTTGAAAACATTCTCCATTCTGGTAAGAAGCACATCTTTGCTTTGAAAATTTTAATCATTTTGTTTTACTACACTGTAATCACTGCATTTTATTTATGCAGCTATAAATATTTTGCACTTACAAATAGTCACTTATAAATATCATGCACTTAAAAATAGTCATTTATACATTGAAAAATTCTAAGAAATGTAAAAATGTTCAGCTTCATTATTAAATTCATTTACAACTGTCTTATACCCTCTCAGAAAATTTACCTGGTATCAAGTTTGCTGTGAGGTATGAAAATCCTTGGATCATGGTTAGTTTAGATCACATTAAAAATATTTCTCTCACCTTTGGTATCAAATAGATCCTTCATTCATACTCAGTCCTGTCAAATTGTTAACATTAAAATGAAAATTATAAAAGTTACAAAACCTATGTTTAAAAATCAATGTTAAGATTTTAATCAACTCTCTTATTTTTGATATTTAAAAAAACCCCAGATTTTTAATTTTTGAAAAAGGAAAAGCTTTCTCTCTGGGCTAAATTTATCTCCTAATAAAAAATGATAATAATATTCATTAGTATTAGATAATAATACAACCTTCCTCAAAACCAAAATACATTAAAACAGGGCAAATAAAGAAGTTGTAATCCTTGGAAAAATACTTTATTATCTAAGCTCTAATTTTCATGCACCTCCCGAATAATGATTTAATATCCATTCTTAATATGTAGTTTAAAAAGCACCTTGAGAATTCACTTTAATGGCTAGTGTACTGCATAATTGTGGGCTTCCTTGTAAGAAAGCTTGCAAAACTGCTGATTACAGAAAGAGATGGAGTGCTGTAAGTACTCAGACCTATATATTGTGCTGCCATGAAAATTGGTCTTAGAAACCTTCTCACAAAACCTGCTTTAATTTTCTGGATCTAATGATGCATTTCTTTTCTTTTTTAAAATATATCTATCTATCTATCTATCTTAAAATATATATTTACTTCTGCATTTTGGAAGCATCTGCTAGCAGCAGCTATAAGCAATCACTAATCTTGAATGGCAGCATTGTGATGCAGTTTCCTTCATAGAGGTGCTCCCTGAGCATGAAAAAATCCTTTAGAATTAAAAAATCTGCTCCACTAATTGTAGAACAAATTTCAACAGCCCTCTTTGAGAATCTCAGCTCTAAGTATTCTCCCATCTATTAAACAGATGGCAGATAAGATTGTAAACATATTTGCTTCATATTGAATAGATAGTTTCTGGCATAATACTAATTAACAAATTAAATGACTGACTTTCTGCATCACATTAGAGTTAAAACCACTTTGTAAGTTTGTCTTTGGTAGTTATTTACTTTGACAATAGCGTAGAGTGAAAAACTGTTAAATGTTTCCTTAGCAACATTATGCATTGAGTAGTTTTCTTTTTTAAAACTCTATATTTTATTATAATTCGTTTGACTTTCATTACAGTCACTCATTACAAAATGTATGTGCATTTAATCCATTTCCAAGGGCTGCATATTTTTCCAATCCCATTCTGTATCACAATGATAATGTCTTTGGTCTATGCAAGTATGCATGAAATTTAGGCATTGTCTTTACTCATTTTCTGATTGTTTACCACGGACCATTCTGAAAGGAGGAAAACTAAAAAAATGCTAACAGAATATGGAGAAGGTTTCATTTTCCTTTAAGGAATTTGCATTGTCACTATCTGTTTTATTATAAGTACAAATAAGAACATCTCCATGATGATTACGTGCTAGGCTGTGAAGTGAGATTAGTTCATATCTTCTTTGTTCTCTTCATTAATTTATGTACAGAGCTGGTAACGCCAGAGATTCTAACTCCAAATTTCCTTTCCACTAGATTATCATCAAACCTGAGAAAACAAATACATTTCCCTTTTTGGTTTTGGAAATATTAGGGTGAAGATAAAAGGAGTTTACTTTTCAAACTGAACTTGTTATCTGTTGGTGAAAATTATATTTTCACCATCCAAATGTAGATATACAAAAAATGGTTGTAGAACTCATAAAATAATAGCAAATTTAAAACTTTCTTTTAGAAAAATTTGCTGGTGTCTCTGTCTACAAACAGAACAAATCAAATACCTGAAACAAAAGATAACCTTTTTGAACTTTGGAACTCGCAATAAAATTTCAAGACCACAGCTGTAAGTGCTGAAACAGGTCAAATTCATTTAATTTCCTTTAGAGGTATAATAAAAGAAAACAGTTATATGAATAAGGTGATTAATACATATATGTTACAGCTGATGCCCAGTGTTATGCAAAGATTAAAATCCACCATTGAAGGCAAAGATGATAGACACCTCGTCCCCCTGCTCTCCCTCCTCTCTTCACTAGCTCCACTGCTAGCCGTAGAAAAAAAATCAGATTTTATTTTTCAAATAACCAGAGTATGTTGGTAGTGGTGTTGAAAAGCATTCATTCTTCAAATCCAAAACTTCTTTCTGGAAAGTCTTGGTATAATTAAAAAAAAAAAAAAAAAGAAAAGGCAAAATTAAACAAACAAATATATATATTACTATGAGAAGGAAGGCTTTGAAATTATTAGTATTGTTTCCTTATGTCACTTTTGAAAATATAAACTACCCATTTTCACATGGAAAGTCCACTAAAATATATCTTTAAATGGTCAAAATTATAGTGAAATATTTGAAAATTATTGGAAAAAATACACAAGTTTGCTATAATCTGTAGTAGATTTTTTCTCATGACCTGTTTTTGAGAATTCAATTTCTTATCCAGTGTTGGCATGACAAAACACTGAAATCTGAGAAAGTCTTACACACCAGAAGACTCTTTTCTCACTCATAGTAGTCATTACCTATATTATGGGCAATAGTATCTTGTATTCTATGTTAATATTTCATATTATTTCACACTGTATTTAGCAACTGAGTTGTGGTGCTTTTTAAGGTTTAGAGTTATCTTCATTTTCTTCTCAGTCATGTTAGGAAAAACTGGAAGCTGAAATGTCTCAAAAAATATTATAGTTTTAGCCAAACACCTTCCAGTTACATCACTAGCTCTTCTTTTAATTATCAGTTGTATGCTCTCAGGAATAAGCACAAATTTATTACCTACAGCTACAGTCCTGATTTTGCTATTGTTGGGTTTGAAATGAATGTTGTAATTCATCCTATATGACTTTCCTACTAGAAAAGAAATCTAGCACATGCATATTTCTCCTGTAGCTTAGGACATAGTGTTGCATTGGCTTATTCACTAAATCAGTAGAACTTTTCCCGAAAAATAAGAAGACACTCAAGTTCAGCTCCCTTACATATTTATTTTCCTGGATGAAATCAGGAAAAAAATAATTTCATCTGGCTGTGCCAAAAATTCCTAGCCATTAGCTAGTTCTATAATTGGTGACACTGCATACATGGTCTGGTACCATGACAGAGACACTGTTTAAGATCCCAGAAGCATTTTCCCTATGTTAAGATGGCACTCAGGTTGAATTAAGCTTCAATTTTCTTATGCAAGGCTACTTTTCTCTGATACAGTTGTGAATCAGTGTAACTATATTACTTCTGGTTCTGGAGCTAGACTGGATGTAGCTCATCATCACCTGTTCTCTAGGCAGGTAGGTTGATGCAAAACTAGTCTTTTTTGGGAACACAAAAACACAAGCTGGTTTAAAAATGGTCTTTTTTACTTTATATTGCCTTAAACCCTCATGCATGCAACTTCTTGAAATGCACTAAATGTATCTCATGGCAGTTCAGAATTAAACATTCAATGTCTGAACAGCTACAAGAAAAATAATCTGCATTTTGATATTTAAGAATAATTTTTGGTGAGGTCTCACCTGGACCACTGTGTCTAGTTCTGGACTCCTCAGTGCGAGACATGAACCTCCTGGAATGAGTCCATTGGAGGGCTATGAAGATAATTAAGGGGCTGGAGCATCTCTGTTATGAGGGAAGGCTGAGGGAGCTGGTCCTCTTCAGCCTTGAGAAGAGACAACTGAGAGGGGGCCTCATCAATATGTATAAGGATCTGAAGGGAGGGTGTCAAGAGGACAGAGCCAGGCTCTTCTCAGTGGTGCCAAGCAATAGGACAAGAGGCAATGAACAGAAACTGATGCACAGGAAGGTCCCCCTGAACATGAGGAAGACCTTTACTATGGGAGTGACCGAGAACTGGAACAGATTGTCCAGAGAGGCTGTGGAGTCTCCCTCACTGGAGATATTCAAACACTGTCTGAACACAATCCTGAGTAATGTGCTCTGAAGTAATGTGCTTCTCTTAATATGTACTTCAGGAGACTTGGCTTGCATCATGTGGAAACCATAGCAGTAAATGAGTCTAGTCCTATATGGTAGTACTCAGTTTACTCATAAGAGCTAGTCTTTCATGAAGAAATACCAAAAGTGAGAAGATAACCTTTGCCTTCACCTTCCCCCTGATTCAGAAGGCCAAGGTCCAGAAGGAAGAACAATTGATGGATGCACTAAGTTCTCACACATGCAAGGAAGCTGGATTATAGTTGCACAGATAGCCATTAGTTATGAGCTTTACTTCTTCTAAAAGCATACCTTGCAAACTTCATATTATTACAAGCAGATTGTATGTGAAATTACAATTTGAAACAAAAGCAAATCATTCTGCCTTTGCTACTATAACAAAACACTGGTCTTCAGCAGGACAGAATTTCTACATTTATTGCATATAAAATACAGACATTACTAAGAATCTCTTAGTAACAGATTATTTGTATTTGGATTAGCACTAGAGCAAGACTGATTTCTTGAGAGCATTTGTGGTGGCATGATGTGACTCAGAGAGTTTCCACTTTGTTTTCTTATGGATTTGGAAATGAGGTGCAGAGAGGAATTGTCTCACCTTTCCTTGAAGTGTGATCCCTTTTGTCCCATCCTTCTGACCTGTCTTTTCTGTGCTTTGTGTGGCTGTCAATGGTTCCTCAGCTTGTTTTATACTTACAGTCAATCTCAGGCTTCATGCCCTTCATCCATGTAGACTTCTTGCCCCAAACAGACTTCTTTTCATGCATTCAAGTTATTCCATCCAGTATATTATCCCATAACTTGCCTGCTCCTTCTTCTACTCATCTAGAAAGCTTCCAGACCACATCTCTGGTCCATCATTCTTTTCCCCTTGGCTTCCCCCCTCATGCAAATAACAACTTCTCCCTCAAATGGCTTATCCCAAACTCTGCCCAGTCCATGCCACTTATCCCATTTACCACTTGCATAGGATAAGGGTACCTAATCCTAAAGCCCATAGTCTTTGCTTAGATAGCCCTTATTTCTGTCTACTCCCAACCTACAATTTCCAGCTCCGCACTGAAAACTTGCATTCACCTTCTGTGCTGAAAACTGGAAAACACTATGTTTGTGGTCAAGTTTAATTATTATAATAAAAAGTACATGGAGTAACACACTGTACACTGCATATCAATCATCTCTTGGTATTAATGATGCTCATCTTACAAAACCATAAATGTGCTAAACTCTCAGCATTCCAAATAGATCCAGTACAGGTAGACAGCTGAGGTCAGTAGTAAATATTATTTCTCTTCAGATGTTCATCTGTGAAATACGTAGAATAAAACATCTCAAATATGTTTTTAATGTTACAGTAAGCTGAACAGAATTTCCAGTCCAACATACCAGTTTACAAGAAATGTATATACCATGGACAGGTAAGGAGGTTTTATATGTGTCTATAGACAGACAGACAGACAGACAGACAGACAGACAGATAGATAGATAGATAGATAGATAGATAGATAGATAGATAGATAGATAGATATAAAAGATGCAATGCTTCTGCATCTCTTCAGGTATTTCTGTCAGTCCTGTAGCCTAAATTTTACTAACCTTTTCTCTTGGTGTTTTCCATAAAGGCAGGGCTCATGGCATGCAAGTTGCTGGGAGATAGCAAGAAAGTGGGATTTTTTTGTGGATAACTTCAGCTTGTACTTTTGATACCCAGACGTGTGTGATCCTAATTAAAGTATGCAGCCAAATAATCATTGATTATCCCATTATTTCTGCATTTACCTTTTTTTTTTCTTTATGATCAGCTTCATCCATTGGTGGGACCATTTTTGCATTTCACCTGTGTCATTTATCTAGTTACAGCTGGCAATATCTCTTGGCTTTTTCAGCTTCTAAGTACCTTTGCAAATCTGTCTGTCAGATGTCAATGTAAAACATATAGTATGAACAGGCTCACTTATTTTCAGTGTGACAAATCTCATTGAAATTAATTATGGGCATAAATGCACTGACTGGACAGGAATGGATTGCCAAATTGTATTGAACACATTTTAGTAATGAATTTAATCATGTTGTTGCTCATCACATGTGGGAGGGAATCAAAATGTAGGTAAGGCTGTTCAACTGAGGCAGAGTTAACTCTTTAACTTCTTGCAGAAAGCATTTGTCTTTCTCCTTGAATTATTCAATTTACATAGAACTGAGTATTTGAACATGGAACAACTGGTGATATAGTACAACAGCAACAGAAGGCTTCCCTAGAGGGGGAAGTGAACTCATTACTCTTTCAGTTATGGTCAGTGTTATAAGGTGAAGGACCTTTCAAGGACCTTCCTTCTCTTTGTTTCTCTCTCTCCGACCCCTTATCTCTAGGTCACAAATGTCAAGCAACAACTCCTTTTCCAGAGCCATGATATACATTTCTTATTATGTTTAATGAGACTTGGAAATATGATTTATAGTCCTCAATATTAACATATAATATTTATTCGTACTACTGCAAATAGCAGTTTTCTCTTAACATATTAAATGCCTTTTTAAGACTCGGTACTTGAATGTAAATTAAGAATTAAACAACTCCACAAAGTGTATTTCTTGAAATTTATCAAATATTAAAATCTTTTCCAACAAGCTGATTAAAACCCCAGTTAGTCTAGAGGAAAAAAAACCAAAAACAAACAAACAAACAAAAAAGAAAGCATTTGCTCAGTATTGTGTTTCATCTGTCCTAATGATTTTCAGTTACAAAAAATACCTGCATTCATGGCAGTTCTTATTGTGACATAGTTGTGACAAAATAACAAAATCTATGTCACATAGATAAATAAGATATAAAACAAATATAGATGCTTCGATATCTAGAATATTGCAAAGTCTATTTCCAAGTTTGAAGTTGTCTCACCTAGCTTAACAGAAATAGGATTTCTTGTTTTGTAAATAAAATAAATTTTGGAATATGAAACCCCAGGAATTGGAAAATTTGTGTTACAAATTGATCTTTTTGTTCATTTTAACAGGAAAGGGTTTAATTGTTTATGCACTTGGTATATTAGAGAAAGGGAAATTGTACCTGACACTTGAAAATACTTCTACACTTTTCCCACCCAGACCACGAAACAGGGATTGCTGTTTATTGAAAAGTCTCGTATTGATTTAAATGTGCTTTGGATTTTTTTTCTTTATACATAGAATAACTTTATGTATGAATATTGGATAGAAATTTCTTTCCAGTCTTCTGGAAAGAAGAAAGAAGTTTAGTAAGAGCCAAAAGCTGTGATGATGAGATAAGGCTGAGGACCATGGCCTTCATGGGCTCATAGCACTTTACAGCACCACTGGCTCTTGGATTCTGCATGAGGTGTACGTGCCACACTGGGCTTGTTCTCTACCTATATTGCTACAGAGAACTAAATCTGTTCTCAAAGAAACACCCCTACAGTTCCTGAGGTTTAGAAAAGTCTGAAAGAGTGTTTGAGAATAAAAGTGAACATTTGTGACTTGAGAAGTTCTTCCTTCATCAAAATGAAAATAGTTCAAGCTTTGTCAAAATTTCTCTTGGCTATCTGGAAATGAACCAAAATTTGAGCAGAAGCATGTGGATTTTAGAAATTATTAAATGCAGTATGAAACAGATTGACTTCTGCCTCTAGAGCTATAGAAATCAACTCTGCATCCTCTGGAATAGGGAAATTGTAAGCTCTCAAGAAATGAATTGGTTTTGAACATGAACGAGGAGTTTCTGTGTAGTGCTGTCTTCATGCTCTGAGCTGTTTAAATGTAAACTGCCCTCAGCATCTGCATGGAAGCCATGAAAAAGCCATGGAAAACAGGATGTACTTAGTTTAAGCACCACCTGAGAAAATGCTTTCACATGAGAAATGTCTTAAATTTGGACGTAGGAAACTACACCACTATAACTACAGTCAAAATTTTGTTTGTTTATACTTTCCCCAATCTAGTTAAAATTTCTGCAGTTGTCACTTTGTTACAAGGGAAGATGTGCACTACCTTCACAGTAGTGCTGAAATAATTACATACAGATGCAAGTACAGAACATGATTGTCTTCCTTTAGCAGACCAGTGGGAATATTGTATCCAGTTGTAAACTTCTATTTCATATTTAGAAAAGCAGATTTTTTTTTTCCTAATGTGAACTTCATGAATATTTGGCTGCTGTGCAAGTATTGTAGTTGTTGTCTGTCTTTAGCTCATTAATACACAGCCGTGTCTTCCATAAGAGTATTAACAACTTTTATTCTCTCTTGCTCCATGAAGAGAAAATCCTTATCAGAGCACAGCACACAAAATCATAACAGAAATAAAATATAAACAAAGTAAGAACAAGGATCTTCATGGTAATTATTATTATAAATGCTTTATCTGATTGTAACTTAATTTTTCATCAAATATCTGTTGCTTTATGGCCTGTATATAGATGTCTGAGTTAATTTTATAATATTACTAAAACTAGAAATAATGTAATTCCCAGGTTATATACATCATAGTGTTCTTCTGTGTGGAATTGCTTCTTCAGTAGAGTAACTTTATGAGTGCTAGCAGGCCTACTTTTGTAAGTGTGAAAATTCCTTTACAAAAACTACCTACACTTTTTTTTTTCTTTTAATAAATTAAGTATAACACTGATTTTTAGACAGTGAAAAAAAGCGACTATTGAGAGAAGGTAAGGTTGAAATTTTTTTTTCTTCCTAATATTCCAGTCAAGAGTACATTTAGAACACTTGGGCATTTGTGTCAAAACTATTCTTAAAAATGTGTATATGTAAAACTTTAACTCTTTTTTTGTTGTTGTTGTTGTTTCAACTATCCACGCAGGAGTTTCCTATATGTCACTTTTGTGGGAATACTCCAGTCAGCAGGTTAGGTTTAATAGAGCTTACAAACCCTCCCCTAGGAGTTATAAAACTTTTAACACCATAAACCATAAGATTGGACTGAGGAGTCTGGCAATGAACCCCAATGAATCAGAGATGAATATGGATCATTGAATATGGCTACAGAGAAGAAACGTGACTAAAAGAGAGATAGAGGAAGAGAGTTACTTCTGGTTTCTATTTGTCAGTCCTGAGACACAGGGTCTGTTTGCACATATGGTGACCACACAAAAGAGAAGCTAAAAATAAGAGCATACTGTACATCTTAGAATTATTTAATCTCTTGTCATTGGCATAATACAGTAAAAAGCACAAACTATCAAAAACAAAACAGAGTGCAAATAACAGCATTGGTTGAAAAATGTCAACAGAATTCTGTAAAATACACTGATTTTGAGCCATATGAACAGTTTACAGACTTGAAGCTGGGCATTTCTGCTTCTTTATTTCAGTTTGATCTGAATGTGTCTTGAGTTTTGGCTTCCTATAGAACCTAGACTTCAGTCAGGCTCCATACGTGGTTTTTAACTCCTCAGTTCAGCCGCTCGCTCCCAATATCCCACAGGATGATCCCTCCTCCAGCCTCTGATCTGCCCCCACCTCTCAGTCAGGAGAACTTCATGTTGCTCCTTTTGCCTGAAATGACATGTAAAGAAGTCTGTCTCTCCCAAAACAAAGCCCACCTCCTGAGCAGTTAGTGCAGAAGCACGCAGAAGTAATTTGTTATCTGTTGATAATGGTGGGTCTGTTGGTACACAGTTAGTAATGTAAATTGCATCTCTATTGAACTGGTAAACATGTTTCCAGAAGCTAGAGGGACTCCTGGATGATATGTTTCTTACTCTGAATTTTAGCTGCCTCCTTCTGTGATTATAGCTGTTTGACTGTCTGTCAGCTGTGCATTAGTTTGTACATATTCAATGTAAAAAAACCCTGAAACCATAGCATCTGCTTCAGAGAAACTTGAAACTGAAACATTTTATGTTTAACTGTTAAATTAATTTGGGAAAGAAGAGAAAGATATAATATAGCTCGGACATTTGATGACAACTTTGAGCTATGTGGTGGTTGCCTTAGATTTAGAATGAGGACTAAGACTCATGAGTCCTCAAGGAATATGTTACCCAAAGAACTTCTGAGTTCTTCTTTCTTCTACTTCATGAATATTTAGTCACATACATGAACTGTTCATAACAGAAGACATTGAGTAGAAGAGGCTCATTGCAAAAAATTTCTGGTGTGTTTTCGCACACTAACACCATCCTTTATATGACAGACAGACCTTTTTTAAACTGGAGAAGTTTTCATTGAAACTGATAAATTCCCACAAAATGTGTCAACCTAATGATAATTTTGCAACAGATTTTACTTTATGCAAAGTACTTCGTCTACCTAAAGAGACATTTTTAAAAATTAAATTGAAAATAGTAGAATTTGATCCTATGGGTTCTATCTAGCAATTAAAATTTACTGTATACTCCCATCTACAAATCTTGAATTACAGGAATAAAATAATTTTCTTTCTCTTCAATTCTTCCATGGTGCCACCACCCACTGTATAAAGATGGGGGGAAAATGGAAAATAAAAATATGTGTTTATGTGAATATTTTGTGTAAAATAGACAACAAAATACCTTTAGAGAAAAGCCTATATTTACATTATAAATTTTGTTCTGCAGTTCTTCAAAGTGCTTTTTGTAATCAATTTATATTTGAAAATGAAATATTTCATTTCAAAATGTATACTGTTAGGCTTTTAATATTTTTCTGTACATCATGGTCACATGATGCTGTTGCCCACAGCATATTTTTTATTTATACTGTACTGAATGTACCTCAGTCCAGGAAGACATCATGTCAATTTTCAAAGCCTTTGTTGTGGAAATATGCATCACATCTGCTACTGCAAAATAGTGATTTATCTATTTATGTGCTTTAGCTGAGTAGTGTAAACATAACCCTGTTTCTCATTTACAAAACAAAGCATTTATATTGACTGACTTCAAAATTCATTTTCCCTCACCTTTATTTAGGGTTTGCTAGTCCTTTTTCAAACCATCTTCTTCGTCTAGAAGGTTTGTTTACCATTTTTCAGAAGTAAATATCTTGCTCTTTTTATTTAATAATTATTCCTGGGAATAATTTTCAGTTAGGAACTAAATGGGGTATTTTGCACGGTTATTCTTGAGAAATGAATATATTTACTTTTCAGCAGAAAATTATGTCAGGTTTTGCCAAAATGCCCAGAGAGCAAGGTGAGAATAGAAGGTTCTTTCTCATTAATTCAAAGATTTTGGAAATTTTAGATGTCTAACTAGATGACATATGTGGTGGTGATTCCTGTAATAATAACTTGTAAATTCACCTTTCATGTTACATTGCACCACTGAAAGCCTTCCTGATATTTCAGTCGGCACGTTGGAAGGATTCTGGCATTGTTAACTGGTGTGTGTTACTGCTTCTTTTTAAAATCAGTGCACAGAACAAACCTTTCTCAAAATGGAATTGGTCATAGTATTAGTGACATGACACCAAATGTGCTAGTGCCATTGAAATTATTGAAGTTGGGTTTGCTTGGATTTTTTAATAATTTTTGAAATTTGTACTGTATAGGTAAGTGTTATCTATGAACCAACCAACACCTACCTCCTAAATTACATACATGGTCAGGTTTCACTGAAAACAGAATGGTGAAATGAACTCAGCAGCTTGCAACAGCTATCCCATAACTTTTTAAAAATAAGAATTCTTAAATTGATACAAATTAAGTTTTTTAAAAAAAAGACCTGTCAAGACCCAAGAGCCATCTTTTTTTCCTCAGCAAAACCAAAAATTTCCATGTTCAAAGATATTTATATCTTACTCACAAAATCTTTTACAAAGAAACCCAAGAAACCCACACCAATACCTTTGATTCCTCAGAGAATACTTTTTATCTCTGAAAAATTATTTTCATCTCCATGGAAAAGGGAAAAGAAAAAATCATGAAAGGAACCTACCTCGGGGTGAGTCGCAAAATATTTTTTCTTTTGGGGAGAGAGTAATTTGGGAGGAATGCCATCCTTACTGATTTCCCCAGAACTGCTATTATATTTATTTATTTATTGTGCAGCTAAGAAAACTTGCCATGGGTATGTTGGATCACCTTCTGTGATATGGCAGTAGGCATAAAATCAGTGGCTTTCTGTAACTCCCCTGCTTAACATTCAACAGACAGAGAGAGGATCTAAATGTAAAACCTGGCTCCAAAACACCAGTGTCAACTTCCTGCCCTCCGACAAATGATCCAGAGCTACTCCACATCAGGATGGAAATGTGTTAGGCACTAAAAACCACTGCTTGCATGACATCATTCCATAACAGATTACACTGTAATGTTAGGAATGTAATCATTAGCATTTAAACATGCATAAAATTTAATTAACCTACTTACCAGTTTGCTTAGAACTTTTGAAGGGCTACCTAGAGTCCTCTCTAAGCATTTTATTGCAGAGTTTTGGAAAGCTCACAAAAGAGAGAAGTTCACTGGGATTTTTCTCCCTAAAGCTGATGAGCCATGACAGATGAGCAGATGACCCGAGTTAATTATTATTGAATTCGTTATTACTGCTTTGTTGTCACCCAGCTCAGCCAGGGTAAAATGATGACAGTAGGTATCTCATTAAAACAGCTGTTTCAATTATGTAGCGGCAAATATTTAAAAAGCGGGCCTTCCAAGTTTAAAGCTGTTAGCAAAGTTTGTTTGTGCTGGTTGTGCCAAGATTCTTTGACCAAAAAAGGAGGGGAGAAATATAGTGTTCGTCTTAATTGGTTGGGGCAGGAGAAGAGGGATGCTAAGCAGAGCAATGTAAAAGATTGAATAGGAGCTCCAAAAAATTTCCAGCGTTTGTGGGTGAATTTGTTTTTTCTCATCTTTGGCTAAATTCAGTTTTGTTTACTGTACATCAGTTGCATTTAGACAGTATAACAAAAGAGGAACGTTTGCATTGATTTCTTTCCAGCTGGAGGAAGTGATATGACTGTAAGGTTTGTTTAGTTGTTTTGGGGTTTTTTCGGGTTTTTTGTTTGATTGATTGTTTGTTTGTTTTTTGTGTTTGTTTTTTTTTTGTTTGGCTTTTTTAACTGTTTATTTTTTACTAGCTGACATCCACATTTAATAATTGTAAGCATTAGGACATTTATTCCCTCCTTCATAGAAAGAACACTTCCTGTCTCAGATGCTGTTTCATAGTCTTTCAATAACCATTTTGATCTCTAATAGGAACAAAAAGTTGATTTGATTACACTAACATTTCCCTAACATGATTTGCATCATCATGTTCAGCCCTGTAGAATCACTGCATTTCTCTACAATGAGTGCAAAGATGCTTCCGTGTACTTAGGTTTTACACCCTTCTGCTTTCATTTTGATTATATTTCTTTAGAAGGAGTACAAAAGCACAAAGATACTTGATACAGACTTGACTTAACCTGTCTCAGAAGAACATCCTACAGATAATTTCTAAGTGTTTTGTAATAATATAATTCCTCTGACAATTATATTGCCAACAATAACCTCAAAGTCATCAATATTGAAATAAATGCCCCATTGAAACTGAGTCTTTGTTTGGGCTCATATATCTATCCAAGGTGATAGATAAAACAATTTCTGTGGCTTCAGCAATCAGTTGCATGCACTCAATGGCCTGTTCAACTGAAAATCACCTGCCACCCTTGGAGCTCATTACAGAGGGCTGGGTGCTAAACAGCTGTGTGCTGTCCCAGCCTTACAACGGTGTGGATTTTAGAAAGACAAACACTGCCATGTCATTATGCTTCCTACTGCCTACAGCTACCAAAGTCAGGATTTCCTCAACCTGTCCTGTTTCCAAATATTAATTTTATCTGGGTAGAAAAAGAGAATTTTTGGCGACTTTACTGATTTATGGACATTCAACAGCCTAGTTTTAGCAGTTGTTGAGTTGCTGGCAGCAAGTTCTAGGCCAGTGGTCACTGTGAATATGCAAATTATCTTAACAGCTTGAGCATGGTAAGTCCAACGTGTCCAGAAGTCATGCCTAGGGTCAGGATATTCATTCATGGTAAATTCTGTGTATCTGGATAGTGTTGGATTTAACAAAAACGAGCCACATGTAATTACTGCATTTCAACATACCATGCAAAAGTATGAGAGCCCAATGTCTGTCCCTCCAGTGTTAGATCAGAAAGAGCTTTATGAATTTTCCAACTCAAACAAACACATAACACATCTTTTAAAATTATTGTGTGTGGATTTTACTGTCAGCCAAAGGAATCAAGAGAAAGGGAAGCCATGTATTTAATCAGGAGCTATGAAGGGCTGTATATAATAATCTTAATCCTGAAAGCATAAGTCACTGCTGTTTTTCTGAAAAATGTGATCACAATTAAAAATAAGTACTTGTCAGAGGCAAAGCAAAAGCATATTTATCATTACCACTATTTTTCTTTATTTTTAGAATTAAAAGTGCCTGTATAACTCCATTTTGGCACGTACTTGATTGTTAATTGTTTCCGTTTCAGAGAATCTAGTGTAATTGCTGCTGAGTGGCTCTTCTCTCCCACCAGTCCTGTTTTGTCTCTTAAGAGGAAAAAAAGCACTCTCTCCCCAAATTTTTTTTGTACCCATATATAAATTTTGTCACTGCAATGAAGAGCTCTTACTAGGTGTCCAAGCATGTAAGTTAATTATAGCTAGAGGATAAAGCTCTGTATTCATAAAAGTTAGAGATGAAATTTGGGGGGAAGGGGGAAAGGTTGTCTTACAGGTATCATTATGTTGAAGCAGCTTTTGAGATAAAAAAGAACATCTGAAGTCTTCATTAGGAATTATAAATTTCCAAGTCTCATCATTCCAATTGCAGCCTTTGGGCACATGTAAATATTTCAAAATGAAGCTCAGCCACTTTCCTGTTTTCTACACAGACTTCCCTATGGTTTAATGTGATTTTCATGAGTAATCATAATTATTCATCTCTCACAGGGTAGCAAATATGCTGTGCATTTGTACTAAATTCAGGAACATGGGACAGCCTTAACCACATAATAGGAAAGAATTTGGCCCCACCTAATACAAATTTTTATCTTTGGAATCTGTCCCAACTGAATAACATATGCAAGGCTTTCTTTCAAGGTAGAAATATTACTTTATTGTAAAGAAGCCCTACAAATGAAGTCAGACCTTCAGGAGCACGATATTCCTGGAGACTGATAGTAATGTACCTGCCTTGCTGCTGATTATGTACTAAGCAGAAAGGGAGCAATCCCAGTCGAGAGCCTCGAGGCAGAATGATGCTGAAGAGAAAGGGCTGTGTAGTGGAAGGAGTGACTCTGGTGCCCTTTGCTGAGGCGTTGGATAAACAGACTGCTACTCTTTCAACTCCTGTGAAACAACCCTTTGTGAGAAGAGAGGATCGAAACTTAGGAGTAGCCAAAGGAATTTGTATCACTGATTGAAATGAGAACTTGGACTGCTTCTTGGTAGGAGATGCGGCCAGTTTTCCAGTTTTTTGGTTTGTCATTTTTTGGGTGTTGTTCTCCTCCTGGGCCAACTTTCAAGAAATTCAGGTCTTAGAAGCTCTGTAGAAGAATGGCAAAATATAAAAGAGAGTCAAAGGTCTCAGGTGGAACCCCCAGCTCTTACCTACATTTGGAAGATGGACCTGTGATTTTCATGATTTTTCCCAGGAATTAACTCCATAGTTTTGTGCAATCTGAGCTTTGAGTTCATTTGTTCCCACAATAAAAGAATGAAACTACAAAGTAGAATCTCAATGCAATAAGATGCAACGACATGAGATTTGGAAATAATTGTTAAGAGATCTGGAGATAATCTAATTTTTTGTTTGTTTTCATTGTAGTTTTGAGAATTTTTTTGTTTTTCTTTAGTTTTACACTTTCATCTTTGCGCTCTCCAATTTTCTACTTATGAATTAGGGCTCTTATGGCCAAATAAGCATATTTATTGATAACTGGGAGGTTATTATTTCTTATCTAAAATAGAAGTAAATCTTAAATCAATATTAATTTTCAAGTTAATAGTTATTTTTGATCTCTTAGCTCAACCATAAATGTACATTGTCTACAACTACCCTTGTGTTTTACCTGATACTATATTTTGTCACCTTTTTCCAGTAAAATTTTCTGTGTTATTTTGGTTAGGGTTTTTTTGTTATTATATAAAGGGTATCAAAGTACATAAGAGTGAAGAACCTGCTATATTATCCAATGTATCTGTCTTTTATTTTATTTTTTTTTTTTGCCACAGCTGACCTTTGTTGGAAAATAAATAAGCAAATATTCAACATTTTGAACAATAAGCTCTTTACATTTTGGCAGGTTTACTTCTCAGTCTTCATTAACTTCAGTGATGAGTATATGAATATTGTTTGACAATGACAAAAAGTCATTTTGCTCTGAAAGAATAGTGACCAGTAAGAAAAATTTTAAAAATAAGCCTATGGTATTGAGAATTGTAAATCCCACTTCCAAAGAAACTTAGGAAGCACTCAGGGTTGTCTTTAGGAGGCATGCTTTGGTTTAGCTTGAGTAAGACTCCAAAGGGCATATGCTCGTCCACATAAATAACCTTGGTTTTAATATCAGGTTAGTTTTTTATTCTTTGATATATTTAGAATTGCAATAATATAGTTTGCATAGCCTTTATCTAATAGTCTTATGTACAAGAAAAGGAAGGATGTCAAAAACTTCACCTGCATTTATATTTTCTTCTTTGATTACTGCACATTTGTTTAATGATAGTTTGTCAGAGATTTCGGTGGCAGAGCAGTAATAGTTTGGAATAGTTAAAAATTTGGTAGGACTAGAAGATGCAATATTTTAAAATCAAACTGCTGTTGGTAGCACTCTATTTCTGCCTCTCTGGAAAGGTCAGATTTACATATTAGCAATGGTTTCAATCGCATTAGTAAAATATATAAAAGTTAAGTTTGTTAACATTTTACCAGTTAAAGCACTCAGTCTGCTGAGTAGATTTTTATACCATATTTGCTAATCAAAACATCCCTCTTAACTATGATCTCATCTGGGTCATGTCGCTAAATTTCCACCAAGCAACTCTCACCTTTGCAGCTTATTAAACATCCACCTAAAATCTCAGAACAGTTAAATGATGCCTACCATTGTACAGCCTGTAAGACCTTTCATTTATTTAATTCTCAAAATTGTTT
The DNA here is from genome assembly GCF_003945595.2 of Pipra filicauda. Taxonomy (NCBI): domain Eukaryota; kingdom Metazoa; phylum Chordata; class Aves; order Passeriformes; family Pipridae; genus Pipra; species Pipra filicauda. The sequence goes on from NW_024104727.1 coordinate 328,724, forward strand.
AGAATTACTGCAATGTTTGTTTAAATTCACAGCTTTTACAGTCAAGTCTGAAGTTGGAAAGATAGTCCCTGTGTATGTCTGCTCCTTCCCCCGAAAGCTTTGGGAAGCATCGATCAATTTAGGATCTGGAATGAGCCTCAGTTCCAATGTCCAAGTATATAATCCAGGTTTAGGCCCATATCTAAACTCAAGCCACAGTGTGGGTGGCTCTGCAGCTTTCCAGTATTAGCAGCATATTATACACTAGAAACAGAACCTGTGCAAACACATCTCGCCTCCCAATTAGTATTCATACAGAACTTTCACATAAATATGAAATATCCTGAGTGCCAGGAAGCTATGAATAGAAAATATTCAATATCAGAAAGTGTAACCCATCACCACAGTCAAAAAACCTCTCTAGGGGTTCACTACATGCCAAACATGGAGAAATTGTCAATTATTTCAGTAACTTCTATCTCAGATATTTTTTCCTGATATTTCCTCAATCCCGTTTTCTTGTTCATATTTTGACCATGTTACTGATTACGCCTTGTGACAGCAACCAGATCCCAGAGTCACACTCCTTCGTGGGGGCTGAGCGCGCTCACCTTTGTCTCAGTATAATGTACTATAGCACCAGTGTTCTGCATCTCAACCCCCTCCTTCCTTTTCTTTCTTCCTCTGCTCTCCCCCTCCCCTTGCTCCCTAGATAGTCCATTCTCCCAAGGAAGCAACCATAGCAGAAGTCTCTCCTGATTCATTACCATTTCATAGTAAGAACGGTACTTTGTAAAACCATAGGCAAGCACAAATGTTGAGGAAAGGACATAATACATGTAGATTTGTCATGAGTTTTGTAATTACCTTTGCATTCTTCAAGGAATCCCAGAAGCATAAGGAAGGAAGGAAGTAGTGTTGTTTTGGCCCCAGATGACTTTAAAACTATAGTGCATTGCATTGCGGGATCCTATTAATAATTAAACTATCTGTCACTTACCAACAACATACATTCCAAATTAAATTTAAGCAAAAAGGAAAAAAAAGATCATTAGGGACTGAATTAGCAGGCTTCAGAGAGAAATAAATAATAATCAAACATCTGTGTTCTAAATAGTACGTGCTTTATCAGACAAACAACTGTTACCATCTCATTGTATAAAATGGCTTGGGGAAAACACCGTAGCTCAAAAGCGAAATCTCAGTTAGAAAAGAGAAAAAAAAGTTCATTAACAAGTCAGGAAGTGATTGAAAGTTGCCATGTTGCTGTATTGCCTTTTTCCCTGGTTGTCTCTGCTGGCAATAAAAATGTATTTATTTTAGCACTCGATTCAGTGGACAAATGGCAACTCCAAAACTAAGGAAAAAAATGCTAATGGCATACATCCACAAAATACAGCAGCTGAAACTTCCAAATATTTTGAGCATCAGAATATGATGCCATCTTCCTTACTTGCTGAGTTTCCAAACATCTTGTCTCCTGTGAAGGTTATAGAGTTTATTTTTGCAAGGGAGAAGACAAAGGATATCAAATTAACAAATAGGTAAAGAGGGAGAACTTACTGCTACCTTCATGCTGCCAAGACATGCTGCTAAGGCATGCTGCTGACCAGACATTAACGCATCACTAATATCCACAAGGGGGGAAAATGACCCAAATAAAACAGTAATAAATAACAATGCAGTACACTAATTAGCCCAGTGTAATATTTCATAACACACAGGCTATTTCTGTCCTTCCTCCTCTCCTTACATCCATCTTTCCACCTCTTGGAAACCATTGGGATAGCATGATAATAAACCAAATAAACTCATCATTTGGACTGTAACAGGATGACTTTCTCTGTGCCTCCTAACATCGCAGACCCTTTTTCCACACCAAATCCAACTTTTTACTGTATTGCTATGACTGAGGAACAGACGTGGATAGCTACAAGCGATCCATGACAAGATCACACACAAAAATCTGATGATAATACTGAGAAAGCCTTCAATATTTCATATTATGGCTAGGAGGGGGTTTTTCTTCTTTTCCTGAATCACAGCACTTGATTGCTGCTATGCCTGCATGTCTGCAGGTTAGGATTCTGCTACCTTTTGAGCAGGCTGCTGTCTGTTTGTCTACTCCTTAGGTAACTGTGTTAAAATATCCTATTCCAGCTGTAACACTTGTTTTACAAGAGCCCTGGTTTTGTCTGACACAATATGGAACAACATTTGTCATTCGTTATCAGGGGTGATATATTTGTTAGCCTGCAGAGAAACATCTGCTGTGCTTTAATCTCTAGTGTGCAGGCCAATATTCATAGGATACAGCTGCATAAAATCACAGTATTAGATGGGGCTGTCCAGTCTGACATGAAGGCTAGCTGGCAGGCAGACAGAAACAAATTTTATTATCTGCCTGTTACATATTTATTTACGTCAAATATTTCTGAGAATCCATACATTAAACCCCTTTTTATGCATTGTTGTTTCACGGTGACAAGTCATCGACAGCCAAATGAGAAATTTATGTTACATATTTAATATGGACATCTGAATGATTATCAAATCTATAGAAGCCAAGCCTGCCCAATCACCCCTAAATAATGGATGAGAAGTGGATGTGACTCAATTTGTTCAGTATAAAACCTAGACGACCTCTGTCTCTCATTTCATCACTGCGGCACTGTCATTATTTGCTTCTATTCATCTCACTTGGCATCACTCAATAAAATCTGCACATGATAAAGAGAATAACCTTGGTCAATAGTAAGAATGCATGAGGAGGAAAAATGATCATTTCCTCTCCTCACAGGTATGGTGCCATGATGTACACCGTTATGGATATATGAACTTCACAAGGATGCTGGTATGTAGTCATAATAAAGAGGAGACAAAAACTTTAATGAGATGGTTGGATGTAGGGAGGAGGGATGGACTGGATTAATGTCCTTTCATTTTGTTCATGGATTTATGGTGAGGAAATTTTTAAGAGGGATTTAAAACAGAAGAAAAAAGCCACTGGAAATATGTCTTTATTTAAAATAATTGCAGAAACAGTCCTTCAGGGGAAAAGACAGTATGAGTATTTTATAGAAGTTGAAACAAATTCCTCTGCTGCTATCTAGCAAAGATTTGATGGCCTCAGGAAATATGTTTTCCATTGAGACTCCAAAGAAGTACTTGTAAGAGCAGACTATGTTAAAATTACAGGTCATTGGGAAAATCTGAAAAAGAGGAAGAAAGATTCAGTTGTGCAGATTAGATTTTGAAGGTAAATCACGCTCTTTGAAAGTACTTTAGTAGTCTGCCTGTGATCATGAGAGTCTCATATCTAACATTATATATTCACGTTCCTTTTCAAAGGTCCCATAGTTGGGTTGACATGTCAATAAATGAATGCAGGAATGACAAAGGTTAACTTCATATGCATCAAGATGAGAAGGCTTCTGGTCAGAGAAATGTCCAAAATGTGTAACCAGATTTCATGGCAGCAAGAAAGATGACCTATGTTATGCTCAGTAGAGCACATTGTAATTTTATATCTCATTATTCATACCAAAACCCCACAAAAGAGTTGCAAAAATGGACAAAGCTATAGAAGGTTGCAGTGAAAAATGATAGGAACAGAAGGTTAGGAGGGGGTATAAAGGATAGGAAATTGTAAGCAAAAAGCGGGCAGAACTGGGCTGCATTGTGCTGATTAAAGATTGGGTTACTGCTGCATTTAAAAAAGGAATGGAGTCAGTGAGTCTGAGGATGTTGGCTAGACAGTTGCAGACTGTTAGTGCAGAAGCAGCAGCAAAGTATCAATCTGTAAGTTTGAAAAGGATGAGTAAGAAGCATAAGGAAACTAGGCAGTAAAATCAAAAAGTTAACCATGGGAGCATAAGAAGAGATGGGAATCACAACAGGTCAAAACATAGGTACAACATTGAGTTCGAAGACTGATGGGGAACACTGAAGCAGCATTGTATAATGTACAAGATGTGGCTTCATGTGAGCGAGACATAACAGAAGTCGCTTTGCTTATCCATATTATATAGACACTTATCATGGGCTTGTCATGTTTTTTTTCTCAAGTAGTTCAGCAGAGTAAATTGCAGGCCAGCGTCACATGTGAGTGAAGCTGTCATTTGGCAGCTTCATAGAGCTAAGCAAGCTGGTTTGCAAAGAAGAACTTGTGGTTGACTTTGAAACAATTTTAGATGAACAGAAGAGGCTCCTGGTTGAGGATAATATCTGAAATGCAGCTGTCTTGGCAAAGAAAAGAGTGTTTGCTTCAGGAAGAATTAGCTGAGTGAAAGACAGGGGACAAATGGCACATGGCAAAAGGAAAAGAAACAGGGACATAGGACCATTAGGATTTGAGAGAAGATGCTGATATCTGTTCTCAATTTGACATTTGGTTTAAATTACAAAATAACTTGGCAAATGTAGGAAAAGAAGCAAAGAAAAAGGGAAATCCTAACTTTGGGAAATGTTTAGGAACAAAATAAATGACAAAAATTACAAGCTGTTCACTGAAATTCAAGTAAATTAGTGGAAAATGCCCCAGTGTTCAAGATCATCTTCTGTGAAAGCTTCATGGAAAATGAGGAAATGAAGGTCTGACAGGGAGACCAGGTCTGGCAAGACCGTTTGGAGCTGTAAAGCTAGTAGCAAAAAGGGGATAAGTAACTAAAAAATATCTAGTGGAAATATTCAGAGATAGAACCTGGCAGAGGAAATAATCATATCGAGATGATAAAATTATGTTGAATAGTTAGCTATGTAGGTCTCTAGGGAAGAGGCATATTTTGAGTTCTCAAAAGGCAGTAGATGATGGCATAGATAATAGAGTACCTGAAGCAGTAGGCAGAGATTACTAAGTAAAGTGAAGTATTGACTGTCTGCAGAATATCAGTGGGGGGTGAGGACACTGGGAGAATTGTCTGTATTAGACACTGAGCGAAAAAAGATGGGTCACAGAGGGAGATGAAGCTGTGGAATGGATGAGAATTTTCCCATTTTTTACAAATTAAAAGAAATTAAATATGTTATTTGCAGGACAATGGCTAGCTTGGAAATAGAAAACATTCTTCCTAAAATAATTTAATGAATACTGTAGAGAGAGTACAAATTGTGAATAAAGATGAAAATAAAAAAAATGTTCAACTGACAACACGAGAACTTCAAAAAATTCTCCCTTGTTTTGAAAGTAGCAAGAATATTTGTACAAATATATTAAAGTTCTTGACCTGCTACATCAGATTTATTTTTATTTCTCCATAAAGAGAAGTCATTCTACTATTAAAATCAAAATTAAAGTCAAAATTAAAAAGATATCACTCTCTTTCTTCTCACCTCTATGCATATAGACACTAGTGATGTCTCTAGGTTGAAATAGTAGGGGTAAATTAAAAAAAAACAAAACATAACACATTTGGTTGTCCAGGACTATGTTCAGATGGGAGCTTTTATTTTGTTTCTTGTCAGAACTGTAGAAATCAACTTGGCACGGCATGTCTGCATATTCAGGAATTATCTGGGAAAATCACATGCAAAGACAACACCAGTTAGGAGTGGTGAATTGTTTGAAATCATTTGCAATAGTTGTGAGCAGTTTGATTGTTTCCCCAGCCTTTTGAAGCCATGTGATTTGTGCTGTAAAGCTAATGCTGGCAATAAAGAACCCGTGTATATCTGTTAATCAGGTTGAAGATGGCAGCTGTTTCACATCAAGAGGATTTTAAGACAAAAGCAGAATAAAATACAAGACAGACAGAGAAAGGAAAATTCTATTCTTTGTCAGACGCTAAAATTAACTGTGATGATTTAAACAATTCCAATGAAGACCTTTGTGTACACTGAAGAGATAGTGGAGAATATTGTGTTCCATTGATGAAGCATTGATACAATCAGCTTCGGGTCTCACTGAATGCCTACAAGTCCTTCCAAATTCCTTTACTTTTCAAAGTCTCTAACATGGAGGAAGTTACAGTTTCATCCTCTGTTGCCACAGCCTTCAAAATGGCATTAATTATTATGGTTATTTTTCTTAGAGTTATACAAGAATAAAGGTTATTGGATATCATCTTTCTGTCATTTAAAGGAAGTTTTTTAACTCTAGCAGGGGCTTTCTTTGATTTATTCCAAATGTTTCCTCATTTATATCATGTACTGACCTGATAAGGAGACCTACTACAAGAAAGGACACTTCTATTTTTTAGCTTAGGTGAAAAAGTCTGAAAGTGCTCTGAAGTAAAATGTAGGATTTCAGTGAGGGAAATCCTTGTCTCTTTGCAGTCAGTAAGGTTTTTCTGTTGTCTTCAGCAGAGCCTAAATTTACCCCACGGTGCATGAGGAAGACCTGAGCTATGGTTTCAGACTTGAGCAACTCCAACAAAACTTACTTATGTTGGTTTTATGACACAAGACAAACACCACTGGACAAGGGATTCTAGTTTTAGTGCTTACTATTCAAAGAGTGTAAAGGATGAAATTTTATTAATATATCAATGAATATTATTTGATTCTAGAAAAAAAATAAAGCAATTAAGGCATACTGGTAGACAGCTCATATACTCATTATACTTTTTTCTTCCTTATCCCAAAGCAGCTCTCTGTTTTTTCTGTATGGAGTGACTGTTAATATTATAGGTAAATGATTAATTATAGAACCATATTGCAAAAAAATCTCTCTGCCTAACACATCTAATTAGTGTCTTGCAATCAATTTATTTTGAGACTCACCCTATTCTTCAAGAAGCCTCCAAAACAATCCATCCCAAAATATTTTATCTTTTTGCTTCCACAAAATGCACACAGACAAAGGCTATAAAAGGGTAAGATTATAACACTATTGACAGCTTTCCTGTACACAGAGACATTAGCAGTTCTCAGTCTCACAGTATCAAATATAGAACAGGAACTTTAAAAGGATACCAGAGGGAAGGGCACAGGCTCACTCTTCAATGAGACCCACAATGGGTTTTTAAGTTCATGGTGGTTTTAGGTTTTTTAAAGAGGGCTTTTATTGCTCTCTCTGGATTTTGTAGAGTTGGACAAAACCACCTGGTTTTGCAGATGTAGGGAAGTGAATAAATAGTGCTAATAAAAATCTTAAATGCTCATCAAGAATTTCCTGAAATATTTCCTCAGTAACATGCTTGACACATAGTTGCATTTATGTACTCATGTACACAAAAAATATGGTGATGAATATCTGCTCTGTAATGTATCTTTGTGCGTTTGCCATGTAATTATTAAAATTACCAAAAAGTCACAAAGAATATTACATATGAAGTCTCTACCAAGGAAAAAAATGAAATTCAACGTATGTTCTCGAAACACCAGGTTTTACCCTGTAAGATGCTAAACAGACTTAATAGATGTTATAGTTAGTGCAGAAACCCTAGTTAAACACTACACTGGTGACATTTGACCTTGGTTGTATCACAATTGTGTAGTATGCATTGACAGTATACTCATTTATATGCCTATATATTCATTCAGATGCTTTGTTGTGTCTTTTTTTACCTAAATTGAATAGGCTTCTTTTTGTTTTCCCACTTTGTTCCACTCTGTTCCCATACCTTAGTAAAGCCAGCTACAACTGTTACTGTAGCTGAATACATGGGCAATTATTTTCAAACAGCTGGAAACTTTTTAAGGCTCGTTTTTCTGCTCCGTGAGGTATTAGTAGGTAGCTCTTCTTTCATGATGAATTGCATAGCCCTGCCTGAAGACTACCTATATTTTCAATCTCCTTTTGCTTATACTTAACAGTGAAAAGGTCCACAACTTGAACCACACAACTATCAGGTTCCACACAGGAGCTTCACTATTTGGCAAATTATTTGCCTTTGTTGCATTCATTTTTGTTTATAAAATACTAATTACCTCTTTTATTGTTTGAAGAGATTAAAAGTTAATAGGAGAAACTAAATAAACAGAATGCCATTCTGCACAAACTATATAAGCTGGTAATTAATTTCTGGCCTCCTCTGAGCTAATTAACTCATATAAAGAAATGAAGTTAATGAACCATAATTCTAGTCATACAAGTGTAGATACAAGCAGTTTGACTTAATGAATTAATAAGATATTTCCTTTCTTAGAGGTTTTTCAATTGTCTTCCTAGTCTTTAGGCTTTCTTAATGTTTCTTTCTGGCTAAAATATTTAATAAATGTCAGGGCAACCTGGAGATGGGACTTCACAAATTTTACTTTCATGTAGGAGATCAGAATTTCAGAGAAAACATGGAATTCTAGCTCAGTTGGGTGGTAAATCTTGAACACAAAAGAGAGGTTTTATTCTGACTGGAGGTGATGCAGTAACCATTTTAGAGTGAAGTGACAGATTCAAAAAATGCAGTTACTTTATCCGGATTAGGGCACAAGTAAAAATGAAATAATTAATAATTATAATGATATCCCTTTGGCTAAGTGAAAAGATCAATTGTTAGTTTAGACTGCTGACAACCTCATTTCTATCAGTATTTCATCTGGAATTTGCACTCTTATCTGAGCATGTTGTAATCAAAACTTGAATTGGAAGTATAATTCTTAGTTAATCCTGAGAAAAGGATTGTTTATCTCATGCTCCCCAATTTCTTCTGGAAATAAGTCTTATTTTGCCTGTTTTACCACAGTACCAATACAAAGTTATTTTTTACCATGATAAATTGATATCAAATAAACCTTGCTCTAAAGAAAGTAATACATCCAGTGGTACAGTCCTTTGAAAACCAGATTTCTTTGGCTTTGATTTACAAGGCATTCCCCTTGTAAAATTTTCTATGATGCCACTAATACTCCCTCAATCAGAGTTGAGTCTTATGCATTTATCAAGTACCTAAAAAAACCAGAATTTCATGGAGTATAGTTTTCTGCAAAACTGATTTTCCATTTTTTTCATTTCATGAGACAAAAAGAGATTGTATAGGTTACTTTATTCTTAATATTTTACAAATATTTTAAGATTATTTACTGACAAACAGTCTTGAAAACATGCTGCTTCAAACGCTATAAGAAAAAGAACATAAGCAGAGGGGAAAAAATTAACATTTTAAGTTGATTTTTCCCTTCACTACTAAAGTATAGAACGTAATTGGACACTTGTTATGAAACCTGGATCTTCATGAATCAGTGAACGTATTCTCTTGATTTTGGATGGATTTTCATTCTGAATTATTTCATAAGAAAAAAAAATCAGATGAAAAGTCTTTACATATTTCTCCCTACCACACTGCTCTATAGACATATATTCCTTGCTTCTTTTTCCTTTTAGATGAAAACTTCTCTTATCCTATTATTTTAATCATGTCATTTATTTAAGTGTCAGTAGTCTCTGTTTCAGGCCTTTGACCTTGGACTGTGACCAGGTGATCAGTTTTGTTTTCCTCGGCCCCCAAAGCACAGCTGACACAGCTTTAAAAATGTATTTCATCTTGATTTAGTAACTTTCATTTGTCCACCTCCATTATTTACTTAGATGCTAAGAGTACTTCTCTTCTGGGCTATTTGTTTCTAATTGTTGAGGTAGAAACACACAAACATGCTGTAGTCACTGAAAGCAAAACTGTTGATAGTCTGTACATAAAATGACCAGGGGTTTCTAGATTAAAAAAAAATCTCTTCTATGCCTATGACGGAACTTGCTATTAAAGAAAACAATGGTTCTTAGCACCAGCATGCAATCTAATTAAAAAACAAAATTCCAATAAAACCTGTTTCAAATCAACTTGTCAATATAAAACCCATAAAGGAAAATTTTAGCATGACAAAACATGATTTTCCCGAAGAAAATATCAGCACACCATTTCAGGCTCTGCTCAAATAGGAATACAATTTTTTTTTTTTTTTGTTCCTGAGTCCATTATGATTCTGTGATCCTGACTGTAATAGACCTTAAGTATTAGATCCAAATGCTTTGTCTATCCAAATCCATGTGAAACAGATTCAGAGCACTGGCAGTAAAACATGAAGTTCTACCACAGCCATATGTGGAAGACATCTGCAGAGAAGATGCAGGTGAGTAGTGATGATATTCATTCTGAGCATAAACTAATAAATTATAAATTCTTATAAATTATAAGTATAAATTATAAGTTCCTGCATATCATCACAAGGCACAATTTTATCCCTCAGGGTAAGTGTACCTTTCACCTAGAATAAATATTTACTTATTTATGGAAGAAAAGTAGGATGATGCCCTCCTTGAATACAAAAGGGTTTTTTGGGAAACAAATAAAGTTATTGCTGTCCTTAAGCGCTACAGGCTGGGGACAGAGTGGCTGGAGAGCAGCCAGGCGGAAAGGGACCTGGGGGTGCTGATCGACAGGAGGCTGAACATGAGCCAGCAGTGTGCCCAGGTAGCCAAGAAGGCCAATGGTATCCTGGCCTGCATCAGGAACAGTGTGGCCAGCAGGAGCAGGGAAGTGATCCTTCCCCTGTACTCTGCATTGGTGAGGCCACACCTTGAGTATTGTGTTCAGCTCTGGGCCCTCAGTTCAGGAGGGATATTGAGGTGCTGGAGCGGGTCCAGAGAAGAGCAACGAGGCTGGTGAAGGGACTGGAGCATAAGTCCTACGGGGAAAGGCTGAGGGAGCTGGGGTTGTTTAGCCTGGAGAAGAGAAGGCTTAGAGGTGACCTCATCACTTCTTCAACTACCTGAAGGGAGGTTGTAGCCAGGCGGGGGTTGGTCTCTTCTCCCAGGCAACCAACAGTAGGACAAGGGGACATGGGCTCAAGCTCTGCCAGGGGAGGTTTAGGTTAGATGTTAGGAAGAAATTCTTTACAGAGAGGGTTATCAGGCATTGGAACGGCCTACCCAGAGAGGTGGTGGATTCACCATCCCTGGAGGTTTTTAAAAAGAGATTGGACGTGGTACTGAGCGCCATGATCTAGTAATTGGAGTTGGATCAAGGGGTTGGACTTGATGATCTTGGAGGTCTTTTCCAACCTAATCTATTCTATGATTCTATGATTCTATGATTAGTGCTGTGTGAGATAACAATGGTTAAAAACTCACATCTTATCTTACAAGGTCACTGTACTTCTTCAAGGACAACCAAGAGAGTGATACACAGACCAGCCATCATCTATAACCAGGTGCCTCACATAATTTTGATTGATTCCATCTTTGCCAAGTCAAATTCTTATCTTTTCCAGATCAAACCAAACCCACAAAGTTCAGACATTGCCAGAGTTCATTCTTGATTAGGGACACAAATGAGGAATATATTGAATTTTAAAAATTTCTTATTAAGAAACTATTACATTATTCTCTTTTGTAGACTTTGCTGCCACTAGATTCCTGCTACAAAATGCTTCCCTCTACAAAATGCTTCCCATCCTCCTGTCTTTAACATTTTTTTGAGCATCATAGTGCTAGAAATATGCTACTGAGCATGGTCATGCTCAGAGCTTAAACTACAGATTTCAGAAGCCTATTCCTATTTTAAATGACAGATTTTAAACTTCTATATGTATTATAATTAATCTTTTCTTCCTTCAGAAAAGGATATATTTTCAACATATGTCAATGAACAGTATGGAAAATCATCCTGTTAACAGATAAAAGTAAATCCTGGTGTACTTGATAGGAACTGCCTGAACAAGGTAAAATTAAACTGCAGCTTCCTGTCTACACTATGTATTACCATATGGGCGTTCTGTACCAAGATTATATCTTTTCTCCTTGATTTTCTTTGTAGGCTTGATTATTATTAAAGACTAAACCCTGTGTTTAAGACTGTGCAAGTTAATACTCTTGAATTAACTTTTAACTTGTATTTTTTTCCTAGTCCATAATCAGATAATCTATGAGCAGGACTGTCTAATAACTTTTAATTTTAGGATGTTTTTTCTAATGACTTTTAATGCTAACCCTTGTTTGGGTAATAAAAGGAATTATTTCATATTTCATGTCCTGTGCTGTGCTCTATATAGTCTGTTCTACTGTCAGATAGAATGACATACAAGTATTTGGATACTTTGGTTTTGTTAAATACTTTAATAAGACCGAGGAGAATACAAAGAGACAAACATTCCTGAAAGGTGATGCTTGGTGGCTGAGTTTACAGAAGAGAGTCACGTTTCCCTGTGGTGTTGCTGTAGCCACGCACCATTTCAATAGTCTGTTTAATGTGGCTTCCTGTACACTTGACCTGCACTTACAGATTTGAGCATTCAATTCCAAATTGCACCACGAGCAGGCAACCTTGAATAGGTGCAATTTGAAAAGGCTGCAATCTCTTTAGATTAGATACTTCTATGTGGAAAGTTTCCCATAATTTTAGCACAGGGAATAATTTTACAACTTGCAATTACTATATTCCTTTACCAAAGTCCTGCCACAAGTGAGAATGGGGGTAGCATGTGCATTCTAACAATGATGAAGGGCAAGTTGGGCAATGAAAAGCAGATACCTGAAACCCTGGCAGGCTTTTTCCATCATGGTTCATGCAACACCAGACACATATGTGTTAGCATTCTAAAAATAAAACAATGGTTATGATCATTATTGGGAGGACATTGTTTTAGCAAAATAAACTGCTGTTAGAGGATAGCTTTAGTGACATAAACATATTAATGCTGACATATAAATCACAGGGTCCTTCCACATTTTCATTATCTTCCTCTGAGGATTTATTGTGCTATAAATGAGATTCTATAGGAAATCCACCCATATATAACAATTTATAGTGTGATGTCAAGCATACAAAGATTAACACTCAAATCATTATATCTATATTTTAATCATAGTTGTAATCAATTATAGTTACGTAACTTTGATTTTTCTCAGTCCATTCCTAATACACTCTGGTTGCTCTATTAATACTTTTTTGGTTGTTGAGAGGAATCGCAAATGGTTTCTTGAATTAGAGAAAGAAAAACATTGAATTCTTAAGCAGATAAAAAAGGCTTAAATACATCATGATTAAACCATATGTCTTGTACGATCATCTCTTAAGTACTATAAGTCTTTACAGATGTACTGACCTCTTGGATTCCACAGCACAAATGAATCTCATTGCAACTGTGATATATTAATATTTGTCAAAGTCCTCCAAATTGAAAAGATTTTCTTTTTCTAGTACATGGGATTGCTTAGTTGAAAATTAAAGTTCTTGTCCAAATAGAGCTGACATTTTGTTGCCTTCTATTCTGAGGAAATTCCTCCCTCCTTCTGTTAGATAATATTTATTGTGTTTCAATTTTAATAGCATGAGGACAATACTGGCCTATTCATAGTTATTAGAAAATCTTCAAGTCTTTGGGTGCAAATGTAAGTACCTAAACATCTTGAAGACCATCTCCTCCTGCATGTGTAGATTCTCTGACTCAGGCAAGAAATAAGGGTGGAACATTATTATTTTTCACATTGTTATTCTGCTTCAGTGGCTAGTTTAATTAATAAGCCATTTAAAGTTATTTGGAGATGTGCTTTGTCTTGCACATGCCATTGAACATTGTTTTACCTTTGTAATATTGTGATTTATAGGGATTGTCTTAGGCCCGGGAGAATAGGAATAGAAATTATGTCTGTCATTGCTGCTGTTGAAGGCTCTCTGCAACACAAGGACATGTCACGACAGCTAACCTTCAAACAGAAGAGAGTCTACATCTCTGAAACATAAATAGTATGGATTGATTTTGGAAAACTAAAGTTTGCAATCAAAAAAACCCAACAGACTCGTTCATCCAGTTCACCACAAAACAGACTAAAATGATTGAGTTAGCGCAAACACTAGGCAGAGTTAATTTCCAAGTCACATATGAATGTGATTTATGAAAAAATACCATCAATTGAGTTTCATCACCTAAGAATTTGGCTTTGGAGTGATCCTCCAAACCTTGATATTGAATTAAGAGTCATCCTATTTTTTAATAGTAGTATTTTGAGCCTTAAGTCTTGCATCTCTACATACTACATTATACTTCAATTCTGACTTATCTCTTTTGAACTCAATAATGATGCTTTATAAAGTCATAATTTTCTTTATGAAAAATAGTGAAGTTTTTTGGGTTCAGAATGAACTTTCAGTACCTCAATGTAGGAGACGTAGATTAAGGAATTTTCTATATAAAGAAATTCTGCTTCTCAAAATTCACCATCAAAAACTGTTCATGGAGGAAGGCCAGCAGATGTACCATATACGGTGGAAGAGCAGAAAAGCTGTCAGATGTTTAACACAAAAATAAATACAGAAGTAAAAATTCACTTTCTACTTGGTCCCCCAAGTGTGATTGGATCAAAATAATAACGACAATGAGAAGAAACTTTGCTTCCATACAACAAAGAACAGTTTTGGTCAACAGGGAAGTTACAAGATGTGATTATTCTGATGGAGCATTGTTACTGAACCAGTAGTGTGGAAGGCACCATCTCAGTGATACGATCAAGATGAGAGAATTTTGACCTCCAAAATACTGTGTTACAAAATAGGGTCAGATGTATAGTAATGACGGACAGATCCCAGAAAATATGTGATTTCTGTGCAGATACAGAATACTCTATAGCAAGACTATTACCTTGCTATAGGATTTCTCTGGATTCCTGATTTGAGTAAAAAGAAGTAGACTGAATATAGATGGTCAATTTCTAATGGAGTTTAATACTTTGTGAGAGATGGATAGATTCACTCATATATCTTTTAGCATTCATTATAGGCTTTAGGAGGCAAGAGAAAGCCAGGATAAACTACTCGTGATTGTAACTGTGCTACATTATGCATAATGTGTGAAGCTACTGTGAAAAATATACAAAATGCCATATTAAATAATTATTCTGAAAAATGTCTGTATATAGTTCCTAATTAATTCATGAGGAGGTCAGTTGAAGTAAATAATGCGGGATGTTTCCTCAGAAGAGGCATCAAGAACGATTACGCAAAAGCAGTAAATAAAATTGAGAAAACTTTATAGAAATTCCTGCTTACAAAGAAAAAAAGATAAAATGACAGCTGTACATCTTCTTTTTATCAAGATCAACAATTTTTTTTTCACTATTAGAGTTCTTTTTAGGTACAACTGGGTCTTACTAAGGCTACCAGTAGCTATTTTCCTTTTTCAATGTATTGATCGCGGTCTAGAAATGTAACAGTTCAGACGTAAGGACTCTGTTACTGCACAAAAAACACTAGCAGCTTAAATATCCAGGTCTCTTATATTCTCAGAAAAAGACTGTGAAGTGAGTAAAAGAAATATATTCTCTTTTAGTCAACCATGTATGTTTATCGACATATTCATGGGAGCTGAGTAGCAATGGAGTCTCCAGAAACAACAATTGAAAACACTTTCCTGATGGTACCATGGGGAAAACTAATTATTTATTTTCAAGTGGAGAAATAAGTTAATGTAACTAAATGCAGACAGGAAAGGATACAACACTTAAAGTGTTTCTCATTTAAAGCATAAATTCATGTGCATAGTACTAATTCACTTTTGTCAGCAAATATGCAGTTTCCAGTAGCATTAAATGGTCAAAATAGGTATGTTACTGACAGAAGCAGAAAATAAGGTATTTGGTAACATACATACTTTTTTTCTACAGCTCTGTGTCTGTCTGTGTGTCTGTGCAATTTTTAAAGATGGAAATCTTCTATTTCCCTTACAAAAAGCATTTTGCATTTGTAAAGAGGTAAGTACTTGAGACACACTGTTTTGATTTCGTATTAACAAATGTGATGATCTGTATTCCAGCATAGATACTAACATCAATGCATTGAGTAGTCAAAAGAAGGTAAAAGAATGTATACAACATTCTGATGACTTAGATGACATTATGTGGTCATAAAAGAAAAATGAGGTTGCAAAGACTTTACCTACACAGGAGAGTAGATATATTAACATTTCAGCTTAAAAACTCAATAACCAAAATTCAAGAATTTACAATATACAGTTATATGCAAAACTCTAAACTGAATTTGTTTCCATTCCCATACATATGATAGATTATGTATACAGAGTACTCAAGTTACTACTAAAATCTAATATCAGAATCACAGATAATGATTATACTTACACAACCTGTGATGGCAAAAAAATAATATGCACAGCAATGAAAGAAATGGTACCTGCAAATTTTTCTCCACTTCTACAATTGAGTAAGGCCATGGAGGAAATTCGCATATTTAAGTACCTTCTGATACAGAACAGAAAAGCAAATAAAGAGCCATCAGGAATTAGAGAACTAAAAATTATGGTTTTCATTATATTTTGATGTCCTATTGTTAATTCCAAAACCTACTGTTGAGTATCTTAACTCAATCCTCTCCTCCAGATCATCAATAAAGATATTAAACAGAACTGGGCCCAACACTGATCCCTGAGGAACACCACGAGTGACCAACCACCAACTGGATGCAGCACCTTTCGCCAACACTCTCCGGGCCCAGCCATCAGCCAGTTCCTAACCCAGTAGAGACTGTCCCTGCCAAGCCGTGGGCTCCCAGCTTTTTGAGGAGTATGCAATGGGAGATGGTGTCAAAGGCTTTACTGAAGTCCAGATAGACACATCCACAGCCTTTCCCTCATCCTCTAGGCAGGTCTCCTGATCATAAAAGGAGATCACGTTGGTCAATATTATTGACACAATATCTTATGTCAATATTACTTAGTTTAGCCCAACATGATCTACCCTGAGGATGCCCTTTCAGTGCTAAACTGGAAAAAAACATGCACTCAAGCTCCCAGAGTTACCACGGAGGTTGAATGAAATTTATTTCATTTTTAACATATTAAATCATATGTTATTTGAGTTCTAGGCTAAAGTCAACAAAGATTTTTTAAGAAATCTTTGACAAAATAGATGTTCTAGTTCTACTGTTCTTATTTAAGGGTTAGGAAATATTACTTTTTAAAACTTCTAACTCAAACTATATAAGGAAAATTCAAGGCTATTTAACATTGTTTTATGTAGCTATTTTTGGCATTAGGAAAATAAGTCACTTGGTATGCACTGCATTATTGTACTATTGTGCTGGCATCAATTTGTTTGTTTACTGATTGAAGCTCATTTAGCCAGTTTATAACATGTCAGAATTTTTCCAGGGGTTATAGAATACATGCTTTTTGGAGGCTTGCACAACCACTGATAATTAGAACATTAGCCCTTGGGTTGTTTCCTTTCTGTTTTTCCAAAAGGAATAAAAAAACACCTGGATGTATTAAAACACCTGGGTAATTTATATGGAACACACACAACATACACATATACTTTCTTCACCAAAACAGTAGAGCTTCTGTTTCCATGCTGGCAAGGAAATGATTGATATAATTAAGGACTGATTAAGTAAAACCACTAGCCATTAATAATTTCACAGTAAACTTGTGTCTGTTGCTATACAAAATAAGGGCCTGATTCCTATGTGTATTCTTCATTTTCACTGTACAGAGAAAATGGCATCTAAAATTGACTTTTCTTTTACTTCTGTTAAGAAAAATTGCAGTACTGCATCTAAAACTACCTGATTTAAATTTACTATCAAATATTTTCACAGAAAAATTCTGCTCAATAAATGAATAACATTTATGAAAATTATTTTTAGAAAAGCCACAATCTTTTTTCCACCTAGAAGGGACTCTCATTTTTTAAAATTAATTATAAAACTTCTTGATGTGAAAAGACTTTTCCCATCATATTCCTGCAGTAAATTTAGCCAACAATCAAAAATATCCTAATTTTCATGCATACCTTTTTAGGGAAGGAGTTGCTTGATAAGTCACTGGAATTTTAAATGACTGATTTGTGGGAAAGCAAAAAAACCAAAGTTCATTTGGAAATCACTTTCTACAAAACCAATATTTTGTTATTAGCTTGCAAATTAAGGCAGGAGAAAGAACAGTCATGCCTACAAGTAAATGAATTGGAAGGTTTTTAAGATAGGAAAAGTGTTAAAATTTCTTTGATTTGGTTTAAAAGCTGTAATCTG
The DNA here is from genome assembly GCF_003945595.2 of Pipra filicauda. Taxonomy (NCBI): domain Eukaryota; kingdom Metazoa; phylum Chordata; class Aves; order Passeriformes; family Pipridae; genus Pipra; species Pipra filicauda. Next base: position 346,612 of record NW_024104727.1, read on the forward strand.
TTCACAATGCTCTCAACAAATTAAATGGGACTGTTCACAGATGTAAAAGGAGTGGGATTGGACCTCTAGTATAAATTAATCTTTTTTGGTCTTTTCAATTGTTTCAAAGCATCAAAAAAAACTCAGGGTGAGAAAAAGGCAAAATTACTTATCTCACTCTTTTTATTCTGACAGACTCATAGCAAGAATGCTAAAGGTGTTCTGCTTTATCACATTTCTTAAAAAAAAGTTATTAAAATTACAAAAACCATACATAGACATTTCAGAGAAAAATGTGTAGTATGTATTGTTTCTGGGTGATTTATATTTAATAATTAAGTAAACCAGCAATTTCTTCATTTTTCTCTTGTACTGGATCATAATGACTTATAATAGGACTTGTGAATATTCATGCTGTAAGTACATGTGGGTACAGTGGAATCTTGGAAACTTGGCTTATGCAGCTTTTGTATTTATATAAAGCAAAATCTTACTGTCTTTACTCATGGAAACCCACAATTTACCAAGAATTTTGCTGCAGGATTCAGGTACATAAACTACATAACACCCCTAGAAACAATTAAGAAAATTCTTCCATCAAACTATACACTTTCAGGAAAACAAAACAAAACAAAACAAAACAAAACTCAAAGCAGCAAAGATTAAAACATAAACACCTTTATTAAAAAAATGGAAAATATTTGTCTGAACTGAACCATACAGCACACTCCTTTGACTAAATTGCATTCTCCATAACCAAGGCCTGAACAAGACATTGCAGGTACATGGTACCAGCCCTCAGCCACACTGCCTGCAAACACTGGTGTAGTGAACACAAAATTCATGCTCTAGGACACCAACCATAGTTTTTGGGGAGTTTGGGGTTTCTTTTTAAAACACGGTCAAAATATCATGATAGTTCCCTTGTCCTTAGCCAAACCCAGGCTGTGCTGAGGGCCTCTTCCCAAGAGCGCTCCATCCCTGTGCACCCTCCTTGAAAGCTTGCATGACACACATCAGCCATTACCACAGCAGTCTGTGGAGAAGGGCCTGGCTCTGGCTGCCTCTTGGCTACCCTGAGAACTCTTATCCTTCCACCTGCTGCTTTTCAGTGGTGGAGTAAAAAGTTTATGTGGACTTGGGTGGGGAAGCAGTTTTTGTTGCTGGGGGAGAGCAAGAGGAGGTTGGCAGCAGGGCACTCACTGCCTGCCTGGGAGCGGAGAGCTGCAGGCAGCCCAGTCTGCTCATCATTGCCCCTGACACGGCCCACAACTCCATATCAAAGCAGATAACAAGAACTGCAGTGTAAAACTGCCTGACTTTTATTTCTGTCTTTCCAAGCTATTGGCTCCTTCACTAATAATCGGGATTTATTACTGGGCCCATCTGCTGCCTCTCTAAGGTCAAAAGGTAAACCATAGCCATCGTTGATGTCACCATCAAGGTAGCTAGCAGCAAATGGACCCTGACAAGTGTACTTTTAAAAGAATATTGTGGCAAGAGCACTCTGAGCATGAAAGTCAAGCTGATAAAGAAAATAAAGTCCAAAATACTAAAAAGATGTCAGCTTTTAACCCATTAATCCAAGTGATGGAGTCCAGCTGTCAGTCTTATATCTGAGCAGCAGTCAGAAAGAAGAATGAGCTCCTATGCCCAGTGAAATGTAATCAGGTCAATCTCTCTGCAAGGAAATTCCTAGCACATCACATTTTACTGTATTCCTGGTGCAGACTTCTTAAATGTACCAAGAAGTAGGAGTGGAAAGAGGATGAAGTCCTTGCCAAAGCATTCGCCATTTCTTCTTGACATAACAATGTTTCATGAAGAGCCATCAGTCTGGTTTTGTTTCTCAGCTTTTCATTTTCACTCGCCAAGTCCTGGCTCTGAGGCATTTATTTCTGTAGCTAAAGCTACATTTTTCAAGTTCAAGGGATAACCTCTGTCCCTTGCAACTGTAACCCTCCTGATTTCTGATGCTGCTGTAATAAGGATCACAGTTTTCCTTCTGCATTGCTCTGTTTTTATTCAGGGTGATGTAAAGGGACCGTAACTAAGGTTAAACTCTCCAGATAATTTTGTTGGTATGTTTTATCAGTTTCTGGGCAGGAAACTCCTTTTCAACTGCATTTCCAGCTGAGAATAGAAAGTGAAAAGGACAGAAAGACTGATGCGTGATAGAGCAGTCCTTTTTTCAGTGGAGATGGAGGATTTACCTCACAGTTTGAGAACAAATTAGAAACTGACAATGTGTCAACAAAGAATTACTTGCTTTGTCTCAGCTAATGTTTCAGAGAGGTTATCTATATCCATGCAGCAACACCGCAAACAAGCAGCAGGTTGCTGACAACTGATGTAAATAGCTACAATTCCTCTACTCTAAGGGTCATACGTTACTAGCATCATTTTCTTCTTTCCATATCAAGCAGTTGGTGGAGATAGTGATTTGTAGCATTTATATACAAATGAATTCCCAGTCAACAGAGACATAAAGCAGATTTTTTTCTGATTTCAGATGCCGTGCCATCAGCGAGTACTCATGGTCTGCAAAGACTCCAGCAATTTATTTTTAACTTCTGAAGGCAGGATGGGGAGTGAAAATGCAATACATGGGTAGGTAGAAGCTTGTTAGATTAAACCTTCAGATCTTTTGCTTTTCCACCTTGCACATAAGGACTTATATTCCTTTCAAGGCAACAAGCAATAAATAAGTCCAGGGGCATTGAGTCTACACATGATTAGTGGTGAGTCTTTCTTATTAAGTTGTCTTTAATATTTAAGGGGATGATGACTGCAGTTTCGTAGAATCATAGAATGGTTTGGGTTGAAAGCAAACGTGAGATCATCTCATTCCAACGCCATTGCCATGAGCAGGGACACCTTCCGCTAGACCAGGTTGCTTAGGATCCCATCCAACCTGACTTTGAACGCTCCCAGGAATGGGACATCCACAACTTCTCTGACCAACCTGTTCCAGTGCCTCACCACCTTCACAGTAAAGAAAACCTTTCTAATGCCTAATGTAAACTGACCCTCCTTTGTTTTAAAACCATTACCCCTTGTCTTATGACCTTGTAAAAAGCCCATCTCCAACCTTTTTTAGGCCCCCTTCAGGCACTGGAAGTCTACCATAAGGTCTCCCCAGAAGTTCTCTTCTCCAGGCTGAACAGAACTCAATTCTTTCAGCTAGTCTTCAGACTTGCTCTGATGTGGATGCCACATGCTTTTCTTCAATGTTTATATTCATTTGAGCATTTTCTGTTAATGCCACTGCTAAAAACCCAGGACTGATCTGTTAAATTCAAATTCACCTCCAGAAAAAACTCTCCTTATGCAACTTCCTACACCCCAATCCTAACACCCACAGACAAGTATATTTCATGCCACACTGCCATTTTAAATACCAGTTAGCCAGAGACACATATCACCTTAGTGCAGCTGACTGTATCTGGGAAAGGAAGTAACTAGAAGCCTTTAGCAGCCCACTGCCATTTCTCTGCTATTCTGAAACCATTTCTGCCTGTAAGGCTCAAATCACAATAACCATCTGCATCTGAGGGCATTTGTGCAGGAGTGCACATGAAAAATGTGTTAAATATGGGTCAACTTCTGGAGACTGGAGTGGTATATATAATCTTGGGGGGTTCATGCTGCCACAGTCTATGAATCTTCTCCCATACAAAATGTACATAAATTACTGAAAATTAAATTGACCTCCGAAAGAGTTTTAAATATAGAGTCCAAATACAGTCATCAAAGTATGAAAGGTTAAAAATCATGCTTTCAGTACCAATTTCAGCATAGACTTACCTTTGAAGCTGTCTGAACACCTGGATTATTTTCCAGTGTATTTGACTCTCTAGAATAAAGGGGGTCTGCAAAGAAGGCTTAAGAGCAAATAAACTGAATGAAAAGCTAGTCACAGTGGTCAGATTGTCAGTCATGGAGGTTACATCTGTGCAAGGAACGGATATGGCCGGAGCAGACAGAGGGCAAATTTACCCCCTGGTACCTCACCAGTCTACCTGCACTCAGAGTAGAAGTAACTGCCTCTAGAGATAACAGGGTATTTCAGTCTGTTTGTTTGTTCCTTGGCTTCTGCTGAGGTTAAAACTGTGCTAGCTGCTGATAACTCTAATGGTGTTTTTCTGATATGGAAACCTATTCACCAGAGATCATAATGGGAGTATCAGTGTTTAATACAAGTCCTTTGCAGTTATCAGATATTAATGGCCTTTAGTCTGTATTGACCTTACAGGCCAGAGCAAAGCCAGGAATACAGAGAGAGAGAGAAGGATGATGCCTGCTTTATTTTAATAACACAGAAACAAGATATGTGATGGATTTGAAAAGAAATCCTGTAAACCATTACCTCATTAAGGGAAAAGCCATTCATTTGTTTTAAAATTGAGGAGAAAGATAAAAACAACACACAAAAATACTATGCAATATATGAACACATGTGCCTTGAGAGGAACACAATTTAGACTCAGAAGCATCACTGTACTTCTCACAATTACATTTGTTCACCTGCTCCTTAAGTGTACGCTTGTGGCTTGTTAACAAAATGGAATTGTTTGCTATACAGAGGCTCCAAGGTGCAAAGTTAGAGCTAGTCTTGTATTTTTACCATCCTGTTGTACTGCGTGGCAGGTTTTTGGGTTTTTCTTCCAGTTTTAATGTCTCTTCTTTATGTTCTTTGTAATTATGGAAGTAAAATCTCTTAAGTCGATTTTGTCCTTCAAATCAACATGGTAAAAATATCTATTCAGGTAATGAGGCACAGGTGTGCCTTGTAGGCACTCCATAAAGAATTCTTTCCTAGGGAATCAGCCCAAAGTTCCTCAGTGCATTTCTGTTATTGTGCTACATTAGGCAAATTACTATATTAAATAGCCCACATGCTCACATTTCCACCTGAGTGGGGTGACACTAGGTTGTACACTTGGGTTGTAATAAATAACGGGCAAGAGAAAACAATTAGTTTAAGTAGACTTGCTTAAGAGAATTTTTCTGGTTTTTTCACTCTTGTGTTTAATCATAACCCTTCATTTCTACATTTTACTTCAAAATAGAAAATATGGTGATAGAAGTTCCACTATTGCCACTTAGGTCAATGAGTGGTTGGTTCATCTCTTCATTCTTTTGTCCTTCCTTCTCCTTATCCCTAGCAATGGTATTAATGTGTGTGAGACACTCTCCTCCTGCCGTAGACAGTCATTTTTCAAATAACCTCTTTGTGTATCAGATCCTTGATCTGTAATTTTTTGGTTCCAATGTTCTGGCTGCTCCTCTATGTGTTTGTAACTTCATCCAAAACATTGTGAAACACTGGCACCACTTCAATCAAATCCTCAGAAGACATTATTTATTTCCTAAAATAACTGATAATTGTTTTTCTTTCTCTGGTATTTTTTTTTCCATTTAAATACTATTTCTTTCTCTGACTGAACAAATGTTTCAGTCCCTCATTTTTTAAGTTTTTATTTGTTTCTAAATAGAGGAGGATTATTCTTTACCTTTCAGCAATAAGTTGACACAATTTAAGCATTATGAGACTCTCTTTTTTTTTTTATTTCCATCATAAAAACATCTTTGTGAACTTAGGCCAACCTGTCAAAGTGCAAAAAAAATTGTCATTCAAACTGGAGATTACTGTCCAGAAGGTTGGTTAAAAAAAAATGAGTGTACTATGTGTCAAAGCTCTTCAAGACCAACAACCAACTTCTTACAGATCATTTCTTAAAAGGCTAATAATAGAAAATTGACCACTCAATTGTGATGACCTTCTTTTACCTGGAGACTGCAAGTATCATCCGTAGAGATGTTTTATTAAGACTGTAGGTCTAGTGTAATCATTTTTAGAGACTGTTTAAGACTGAGGAATTTTTTTGCTCTCAAATAATACAATAGTATGAAGCCCTTGGAGAGTATAATTGTAAAGCTATGAAATATCGTAAGTAAGAGTGGAATGAAATTATATGTAAAAATGGATAATTTTACCCCCCTATGTAGTTCAAGTCAATCAGATGTTCTTGCAATAGTGTGTTAAAAATACTCCTTTTTGGTATGAAGTCACTGACTCCCTATTCTTTCATCACATCCCTCTTCCCACCACTTTCTCTCGCTTCTTTGAATCTGGTTAGCTAATCATAATGCTTATGAAAGCAACACCTTTGAGGAAAGCATATAACTGCTGATTATACTACTTATTTTCTTTTAATGTGCCAATAAAAATGTAATTAGATTTCATTTGTTTTTAGAGTTAAAACTGTCTTGGAGGAAAAAATTTGCCTTCTGGAACGAAAACCCAGAAAATAAAGCAAAAAGAAAAACAAAAATCTTGCTATTTTCTTCAAGATAGAAGACTTTACTATTAAAAAATCAGTTGACAGATTCTTCGAAATAATTATTCTGAAACCAAAATGACCATACCTTCTTCTAAAAGATGTTCTAATAAACGATCATGTACTGAAGAACTGTATCCATGTCAGGTTAATTATATCAAAATGAATGACAAGAATTCATTTCAAAAGCCCTTGTTATTGCTGCCAAAACTAAAGTCAGTTGAAATTGTGGGGCTTCGTACTACCATCCTCTGCCACCCCTCAACTTTTCTTGCACTTTTAAAATGAAAACATTGTGGAAAATATCAAATCTCATGACAAATCCCAACAGTTTTCTGAGGACAGCATCTGCTGGTTTTATATTTGGTTGCCTTTACTAGTCTACTTACAGCTGGTGATAACGTCATTTAGTGAAAAATATATCAGTTTTAAAACTGCCTTCACTGGTGTCAAATGCAAAGCCTCATTGACTGAGGCTGGGCAGTTTATTTAAAAAAAGACAGTGTCTGAGAATTAGAAAGATTACCTTACACTGATTAAATTGAGAGAAACTTAGAAATTAGTATTTTATGCCATGGTATCACAGGCTGCTGACGCAATGCACATTCCATATGATGGATAACCTAAAGCAAGTTACATCGCAGTGTTGATATTAGGAAAATTCCTGTGCCATCTTTACATCTAGATCTGAGTATTTTTTAGACATGTTCTGTGCTAATATGTTATGATATGAGATTTAAATACCTTGAGAATTAAAAATCAACCTTCACAGTATTTGTTCTCTTTACTTCAAGTGTAAATTTGGACATAATTGTTGCTTAGTATTAAATCTGCTCTTCTCTCTTCTAACCAGTGACAGGACTCAAGGAAATGGCATGAAGCTGACTTTAGAAGCTGAAGGGGAGGTTTAGAATAGATATTAGAAAAAGGTTCTTCATCCAGAGGGTGGTTGAGCGCCGAAACAGGCTCCCCAGGGAAGTTGTCACACACCAAGCCTGACAGAGTTCAAAAAGTGTTTGAACAATGCTCACAGGCACATGGTGTGATTCTTGGGGTGACCTGGACAGGACCAGGAGTTGTACTCAATAATCCTGATGAGTCCCTTCCAACTCAGCATATTCTATGATTCTATGTGAGCTTGTCTTTTTACCAATATGATAGTTTTTTGTGTGATAGCTTCTAGCATCTATATAACTTCATTAACTTCAACTAACCCATGTCTTTTTGACACCAGTGTAAGTGCAGAAAAGAACAGATCCTGAGAACATTGCTCCAGTGTCAAAAAAGCAGTCTCGCGTTAATAGCAGTTTTTCTCTTCATTTTGTTGATAGCCTTTTTCTTCCAATAGCTCTTAATTTTTATCAGGCTCTTAATAACAATACATAGCAGTCCTTGTGCTGTCACAAACTATTTTGTGTATGTTTTTAACAAAGTCTACACTACCCTACCTGTATGATGAAGAGATTTCTAAAACGGTTGTGCCTGCTACAGAGGCAGCATCTTGTGATGCCATTCATTGTGGTGTGCAAGCACATTCTGCTCACACTTGAAAACTTTTGTGATTTTTGCATCTTGGAAGTAGGTTGCCTGTAGGCAGTTTCATGCATATTAATGCAGTGTTCAGTGATGACTACTGAGGGCTCATTGGTTCCTCAGAAACAAGAATTCTCGCTGCAATTACTTAGTTTGAATAATTCAGGCTCTAGAAGATGCTCCAGTTATTGCTTTTTACAATATTACTGAGTCATTTCTATGGATAAAGTTTTGAAAACATCTGTCACTTTAACACAGAATGGTCTCCTATGAAAGGTATAGTTTTATCAATGGTAGTATATGAAATGAGTGGCATTAATGGCACACATTCAGTTATTAGTTTCATCAAGAAATCTGCTAAAACTTAACATCTGGGCTTTAATTTAAGTACAAAATCTGCAAAACTCCTTCCTCCAAAAGAAAGGTTTTTGGAATCAAGTGGTTTAAAGTACTTGGAGAAGAACACATATATTTCACAAGGACATTAAAGAACTATAAATTAAGGGGGAAATATGACTACTGAATATTTAATGGTTTTATGTATCCATCTGTCTGTCCAGGAATGGTGTAGAAAATGCTAACACGTGAGTGAATGAGCTTGAGAGTGAGTTTGAGAGTGGCACTTTTTGACAGAGTTACACACTATGAATGGAGTCAATCAAGTGGGGAGTGAAAAATTCATTTTCTGACAGGGGTGTCAGCAGAATCATCAGGCTTTGATGACAACAAATCCATAGCTGGGGAAAAAACCGACAGGGTGGAAAACAAGAGACTGTAATACTGATCCCTCCTTTTCAGCTGTCCAGAACATAGTTTCACAGCAATTATTGCCCCAGCTGGTTTTATTAACTGCAGGCCTTAGATGTTTATCTAGTTACAGGGTATAATGTACAAGAAATTAAACAAAAGTGAAAAAAAATGCTGTGCCATGGAAAGGAAATATGATTTCTCTCGTTGTAAAGTTTGAGGAGGATGAGGACAGCAGAGGAAGACTGCTATAGGTTTTAGAAGAATCTAAAGGGTGTTATTGAGCTATTCGAAGGTTAACTCAATGGAATCTATAGGTGAGTAAATCCTCCCTTTCTGATAGGTATCGGATTTCTGATTTACATAGTTGTTATGCTTTAGTTTATTAAAGGAAGCCATAAAAGCAAAGGCTAAGTTTCCAACAAAGGGATAAAAGGCTGAAGATGTTTTAAAGCAGTAACTTTTTGTTGTTTGTTGTTCACATGTTAAGTGCACTCTGTGGACTAGAGTGACGAGGGTCCCATTTCCAACACAGCATGGAGTGGGTGATCTCGTCAACTGTAAAATGAAGCCATAAGAGCACAGCATGAAAATGTATTAGCAACAGTTAGATAAGGGAGACCTCAGCAAGGCGTACACACTTCCAATTGGTGAAATAATGCTTTTACAAATTGTTTTTGGTACATTAAGTACCTTTCACAGCCAAAATTAAAAAAAAAAAAAAGGATAAAATAAATAAATAAATGAATAGAGACACACAGAATTGCACACACAATAGACAGAACTGGAGTTTTTTCCTCTCACAAAGTAATTTCATGCAGATTTTTTTTTATTGAAATTGTTTCCCAAGTTGACAGATCTGGTGTACAATGATAAATGACAAAGTGTTATGCAGCTGTCAGCCTGTGCTCAGGGAAATTGCACAAAAACTCCCTAATAATAATAATAAATATGCGTTTTTCCAAACAGAAGGTATTTTAAACTAGTAAGCACAGTGGTGTAGTAAAGTAGTATTAAACAGCAGTGAGGTGAAGCTGAGAAAAGATTTATATATTTGTACTAATCTAGCAGCTCTTTACTGACTATGACATGCTGACAAGGAAACAAGGGTTATGAAAAATGATCTGACACTATGCTGTTAAATCTATGAATTTCAAAGTGCTGAATAGTCTGTGGCTTGCCAGGATTGAATGCCTGAGTTATTCCAATGGCTGTCATAGAATAGCTAGGACTGTGATAACAAACTGTAAATGCAATAGTGCCATAAGGAAGCCAGTTAAGCAAAGTGACACAGACTACCATTGCATTTCTTTTTGGAAAGTCATAGAATTTGAGTCAGAAAATTAAAGGTGTTCAGTCAATTTAACACATATTTTAAAAGCAGCCCTCTCTGTTATGAAGAATGGTCACATAAAATTGCCAAAATAATGCTGAAGAACATGTGGTACAAGTTACAAGTCTGATCCTAGAATAGGTTGAAGGCTTGTAATTGAGAAGACTTCTAGACTGTAATATAAACTGGAGGTGTCTGACATAAGAAAGTACTGTCCATATGTCTTCAAGTGGGCCTCAAAAATTTGAACCTCAATGCAGTGCTTCATTGAATAAAACACAGAGTATGTTTTACTAAAACACAACACTGTTGTCTCTTATATGTTGTTGAGAAGGTGCTGACAGTCCCTGCTGCTGAATCTTATTTATTACGCACAGAAGACAAATTTTGCTAGTTTTCATTTTCTTTTCTACTGAAAGTTTTGAGTACCTAACTTGCTGTTAAGTTTCATTGTTCTTTGATTTCTGTAGGAATTAAAAATATTTATTGGCATCAGTTTACTTGTCTGCAGATATTTTTTGAGACTGCTATTAAACTCACTAATTTTTCAAGTCTGGCATAGTGGAAAATAATTTTCAAGTATAACTAGAGCTTTCAAAGAGCAAGGACAGAAAGTCTGAGAAAAAGATTGGTTAAATTTTGCAGTTGCATTAATTCTCCAGTGTTTTACTGCAGACTGAAACTTCCTTTTATTTCCCCTTCCATTTATTTTTTTTAGAAAAAAAATTTCAATGATTTTTCTGACAAATTATATACGGTTAATAAACAAAACAGTCCAAAAGAGTTCATCTTCAACACAGGCTGTTGATCAAAATTGATTAGAACCTTTTTTTAAATATTTTAAAACCTTTTAACTGAAATTGTTTACACCAATGACAGCCTCATGTTTTCTCCCAGTCATTTACTCTTTGAGGTTTTAAGGATACTCTGGTGATCTGCTGCTTCATGTTTTGTTTCTGAGAGGTTTTATCTTATGTTTTGTCTCATGTCTTGGCAAGAAGACATGAGACATTTTCTTTGTAGGGTGAAATGGTCAGCATCTGCTTAACCATATTGGTTTCAGCCATAAACGTGACAGTAATGTTTCAGTATATTTACAAATTAAATAAATACATAACCTTAGAAAAAAGAACAAGAAGAACAAAGGGGGGGAGGAATAAAAAGAAAAAGGGAAAGTGAAAGTAAAAGGGAGAAAAGAGGAGGGGGAAGGGGAAGGAGGAGGGGAAAGGGAAAGAGAAATGATAGGAGAAGGGGAGGGAGAAAGAGAGGGAGAAGGGAAGGGGGAAGGGGAACAGGGGAATGGGAGGGAATACACCTTTATATTTTAAGGCCTGCCTGAACTTTTTAATGACCTGTTTGTTTCTGTGGTTCGTTTTTCCATTGGCCTTGTGCATCCTCTGATATCCTACTGCAATGGGATGTTGTAATGCGATAAAAAGAATAAACAAACAAAAAAATGCTGTGTGTTGCTAATTTAATCTTTTGTGGAAACTAATAATTCATAAAATGGCTTGGATTAGTTATGTGCCTTTTTTAACAGATTTGTGGGTCTCTTGAAATCTTGTTTGCATGCCACTCAGTCCTCTATAGATTAATAAATGCTACTGATTTCTGGATGGACCACAACCAAGAAAAAAACCGATAATACACTATAAGTTAAAATATGGAGTATATTGGTATATTCATAAAACATATGTAGGATGAGACTATATCCACTAAAAACAATGGGGATTTTTACTCTTGACATTTTTAGAGCCAGGACTACACTCTCAGACAAGAACAAGTTTTTTTAATAGTTTTGAAAATTGGGGTTAGAATGTATGGAGCTCACAGCTAACAGTGGCACAGTTGAGAGCCTCTGCATATGAATCAAGGGGCAAACAAATAATGTGGATGTCATTGTAGGAGTTTACTATAGACCTCCCAGCCAGGACAATGATGCCAACAAATTATTCTTTGAGGAACTAAGGGACACTTCCAAGTCAACTGTCCTTGTCCTTATGGGAGACTTCAACTTGCCAGAAATTCATTGGGAGCACCACACATACGGTTTAACCTGAGTCAGAAAATTCCTAAAAAACCTAGATGACACCTTTACGGAACAATCCTAAGGGAGTCAACTGGGAAAGATGCCCTCCTTGATCTGCTGCTTGTCAACAGAGTGGATCTTGTGAGTGAGGTGGAGATTGACGGCTGTCTTGGCCACAGCAAACACAAAGTCACTGAGTTTAAAATCTCTGTTGATAGGAGGAATAGTGTCCACAAAACCTTACCTCCAGACATGAGGAGAGATGGTCACTTCGGTGCATCACCTCCTAAGGCCACAGGAGCAGCAATTCCCAAAATGTCAGAAGTCAAGCAGGTGAGGCAGAAGGTCAGCTTGGCTAAGCAGGGATCTTCTCTTGGATATAAGGCAAAAAAGGAATGTATATGCCTAGTGGAAGCAAGGCCAAGTGACATGGGAAGAATACACAGATGCTGCTTGCTGCTGTAGGGAGAAAATTTGTGTGGCCAAAGATCAACTGGAGTTGGAGCTGGCCAGAAATGAAAATGAAAAGATTTTTTTCAAATATATTCATGGCACTAGGTGGTATAGAAATATCATTGTTCCATTACAGGATGAGGATGGTCACCTCACAAACAAGGACAGAGACAAGGCAGAGGTGTTTAATACTTTCTTTGCTTCTGTCTTCAACATGGATGATGGACCAAGGGGGTTTCAGTGCCCTGAGCTGGAGGACCATGACTGTGAGAATGATCAACCCTCAGTCGACCCCAGAATTGTGCAGGATCTGCTGCTCCAGTTGGATACCTACAAATCTCTGGGACCTAATGGGATTCATCCAAGAATCCTCAAAGAGCTTACTGTTGTCATCCCAAAGCCTCTCTTGATGATTTTTGAGTGGTCTTGGGAAGGAGGGACCATGGAGAGGTCCCAGCTGACTGGAAGCTGGTGAATGTTGTCCTGATTTTCAAGAAGGGCAAGAAGGCGGACCCCAGAAAGTTCAAGCCTCTCAATCTCACTTCAGTGCCTGGTAGTTATGGAGAAGATTATTCTGGGAGGTATTGAAAAAGATCTGAAAGACAACCCAGTCATTGGTCAGAGCCAGCAAGCTTCTTTAGAGGAAAGTCCTGCTCATGAAACCTGATTTCCTTCTATGACAAGGTAACCCACATAGCTGATCAAGGGAAGCCAGTTGATGTGATCTTTTTGGATTTCAGTAAAGCTTTCGATACTCTCTCTCACAGGAGCCTTCTGGACAAAATGTCCAGCACACAGCTGGATAAACACATCATGGGGTGCGTGAGCAACTGTCTCATGGATCAAGTACAGAGGGTAACAGTGAATGGGGTAACATCAGACTGGTGACCTGTCACTAGTGGGATTCCACAGAACTCCATCTTAGGCCGTGTGGTCTTCAACATCTTCATAAATGACTTGAATGCAGGACTGGAAGGGATACTAAGCAAGTTTGCAGATGACGCAAAACTCGGAGGAGCTGTGGACTCCCTCAAAGGAAGGGAGGCTGTGCAGAGAGACCTTGACAAATGAGAGGACTGGGCAACCACCAACCATGTGAAGTTCAACAAGGGAAAGTGCTGGATTCTGTACCTGAGATAGGGCAACCCTGGGTGTTCATGCAGACTGGGGAATGAGATGCTGGAAAGCAGTGTCACTGAAAGGGATCTGGGTGTCCTGGTAGCCAGAAAATCGAATATGAGTCAGCAGTGCCCTGGCAGCCAGGAGGGTCAACCTTGTCCTGGGGGCATCAGGCAAAGCATCACCAGCTGGTCAAGGGAGGGGATTGTCCTGCTCTGATCTGCACTGATGCAGCCTCACCTTGAATATTGTGTGCAGTTTTGGTCACAGCAATATAAGAAAGACATTAAGTTATTAGAGAGCATCCAAAGGGGGGCTCGAATATGGTGAAGGGCCTTGAGGACCGGCTGAGAGCATTTGGTCTGTTCAGCCTGGAGAAGAGGAGACTGAGGGGAGACCTCATTGCAGTCTACAATTTCTTCTTGAGGGGAAGTGGAGGGGCAGGCACCAATCTTTTCTCTTTGGTGACCAGTGATGGGACCCAAGGGAATGGCCTGAAGTTGTGTCAGGGGAGGTTTAGGTTGGATATTAGAGAAAGGTTCTTCACCCAGAGGGTGGTTGGGCACTGGAACAGGCTCCCCAGGGAAGTGGTCACAGCCCCAAATCTGACAGAGTTCAAAAAGCATGACAATACTCTCAGGCACATGGTGTGACTCTTGGGGATGGTCCTGTGCGGGGCCAGAAGTGGGATTCGATGATCCTTGTGGGTCACTTCCAACTCAGCATATCCTGTGATTCAGTGAAAATAAAGCTTTGGGGTTTTCTTATCTATCTTCATGTGGTCCTGACTTAATTGGGAAGCCCGTGATTTTTACTTAAACTAAGGGAAGAGGACAAACTTCTTTTCATTCGGTCAAAATCTAGAGAGTTTCACTATCCTGTTCATGTAGATTTCTCTGTAAACTCACATGAGATCTGTCTTTCAGAATGAGGTATTTCTCTACTCTCATTAATTTAGTGGGTAGTTAACCATTTTGCCTCTTGAGCTAACATAGGCAAGCTGTAATGTTTACCTTCTCACTTTACTTGAATCATTATTTGTCAATAAAACCATTTTCTAAACCAATGACCACAGTCTAATGAAAAGCAGCTCCATAATCCTGAAGTGTGAGTTAGCAAAGTATAATTTAGTGTTATCTCATTTGGACTAGAGGCTTCAGTGAAATTCTAAAAAGAATGTCAAATTCTGTTTTAGAAAATGCCAAACTCTATTTCCTGGATAATTGTACTTAGAACTTACAGCACCAAGGAGTTGTGTTCATTCTCAAGCATAGGATAAGGTTGTGGAGGAGAAAGGAAATGCGTTGACTTTGTTTTAATTGTTCATTTAAAAAATAATTTCCATTATAGACCAATGGGAATTTTTCATAAATCCTTCACCATGGAAAGAGTCTTTGAAATAGATGTAAAATGGACAGACAATGTCCGTCTACTATTTCAGAGCATTAAACTGTACTACCTTGCAGTATACAAACCAGTGCCAATGACCTTATTGCTCTGACTGCAGAAAAAAGTCTACCTTTATACCAACCAAACCATTTCATGTAGAGCCTGTGATTAAGAAATTCAGAGTTCTTAAATTAAAAAAAAAACAACACCACACTATAATGAGATAAGTGAACAGATTTGTTCTTTTTTATTCTGATCTTCCGTTTGCTACTTTCTTCTTACCCCTTCTGTTCACAGCCCTGGAACAAGAGGGAAATGCAGAGTGTTGGTGCTTCCTTATGAACATAGGGTTACCACTTTTAATTCCAAAGGAACGTTCCTCTTGAGACCAGGTCCTTCTCTTCTTACTACATCGTGGCCTAGTGTCTAGTGTCTGGATCAGTGACAGCCCCACAGGCAGGGTCTTCAGCATGATTACAATGCTGAAATAGCAGCATTTGACAAATTTAAAACTTGCTGTTTGCGCAGTCACTAAAAACTGCACTATTAGCTGTTCTTTCAGATTGCATGAGTGCAGATCATTAAGTGTTATTACAGTATTAATTATTAGAAATGTCCTGTACTAGCCAAATTAAATTAGGATAGTCAATGAACTGCAAGTTCCCAATACCATGGATAATTTAAAAAGTTATCTACCACACTGTGCAAGGTATCTTCACATGTCAGTCACAATATTTCACAATAAATATCAATTTAGGATTTTCCTTTAAAAGTTCAGAAAACAGCTTATATTTGGTATAACGACTATGTGCTCTAAGCAAATAACCCAAAAAGACACTTGTGTGAGGATTGCATCTTCTGTCTGGAAGAAGACAGTTAAAATATATAAATAATTGGATACCCTCATATGGCACATGTATGTAGTTTTAATGCTTTACGCTGCTGTGTACATCCTGACTGCTGTCATGGCTTTATGTGATTTCTGTGGCTATTAACCTATACTGAACTCATAGAGTTTAAAATTAAAAAAAAAAAATTAAACTCTTTTACATGTTGTTGACTGAATATCAGTGAGAAGAACAATTACTAATTACTTTCCATTGTCCAGAGTAGAATCTTTTTTAAACATTTTTATACATCATATGCAACACCTCCAGTCAGGCAGACCTTAGGTCTCTTGTATAACTCCCTATATTCATCTGGCTGAAAACAGTGTATTACTGCCTCTGTGCTGTAGTTATGCCTGACAAATACTGCTTGGCAGTCTCAGATTCCAATCAAGCTGGGTTTGGTTAGTGGGACTTTCCTTTCATTGAGTATAAATGTTTGTGTACAGTGACTGTCCAAGCACTGTGACACATTCAAGTTTTCAATTAAAGCTTGTCTTTAGCCATTTGAAGGTGTTCTTGCTTGGAAATGAAGCTCCAAAACAAAGGAAGAAAAGCAGATATATGAAAAGAAATTAACAACTTTCATCAGCCCAACAGTTTCTAAATAAGGCAGTAGGCTGACACAGTTCTGCTTGCTATTTCAAATAAGGTAGTCTGCACATTTGTACAGACACAAATGAACATGTACAATAAAAAAGTAAAATTTAAAAAAATCAGTAAAAAAAAGATTTTTGTTATCTATTCCCTATCTACTGCTTTCTTATAATAAGGGATACCTATAGTTGTGCCTATACTTGCATAACCATCTCAATACGATGCTTACCCTTCCTTGGTGGAAGGGTGTTTTAGTTATCTGTTACCATCGAGAGTGAAACTGGACTTTGAAACTTGTTCTGCCAGTGTTAACAATTCTCTTATATACCTCTTGTCATACATGGCTTCTTTTACTACCCCAGAGCCTGTAGTGCCACATTGCCATTTTATTAACATTGTTGTTAACTATTGTCCAGGAGGCTTTGATTTTAAAAGATTTCCAAGCAAAATTACATTTTCAAACTTTCTTTGTTATTTTCTAAAAGAGCCAATGGTTTCTTTAGGATGAAAGCAAAACAGTATTATTCTCTCTCTGTTGGGTTACTTATTGGCAATGCAAGTTGATTCAGTGGCCTCAGACAAAAAGACTGGAAGCGAAAAAGAGATAGGGATTGAGTGAAAGTCCTATTTTTATGCAGTCCCACCCACTTATTCCATCTCCCTTACCACTGCACTGGCAGTTTTAGTATCTTGAGTTTGCCTTGAAGTTGTAACGTGCTCTGGATGGTTGGCATTGGAGATGGATCTTTAGGTTTGACATACTCTACCAGGGCTATCATCTGAGCCAGTGAAGTGTTGAACTGCCTGCTGAAAGTCATATGGCATTCATAGATCATGTATTCCTTCTCTTTCCTTGCACAACAAACTCTCATGATGTATAAGTATGTTTTCTGTTTTGTGGTGTGTTGAAACATAAGACACTACATAACAAGATTTTCAGTAGCAATCATCCTGTATTCGAGCACTTCAGAAACCTGTTACGAACTTCATAGATTATTTTGCTCTTTTTTCATCTCCTTCTTTGACCAAAGAAGGTTTTTAATATGATTGCATCTATAAATCTTTCAACTACACTCATAAAACTTTATGACAGGGTAGCTTTTTCATATATCTGGTCACATTTTCTTGATGGCAACTTAGAGAAAGCAGCTGAATGGTTTTAGTTTAGCTGGCAAACTCCCATTAGAGACAGAGAAACTTAAGGTGACAGATATAGTCAGGAAGAGAAAAGGACATGTTTATTTACTTCAGTCAATGTATTATGTTTCTATTCCTTTGCATTGTTTCCATAAGAGATAAACTTCCTAAGGAAGAGAAAGGAAATATAAAACAAAAGAATTCAATACTTATCTAACAACCTCCAGATATCAGCAGACATAGGGGAAAAATAGTTTTGTTTGTGTTGTTTTTAAAACCAGCCATATCAATTGTACAGGCTCTACCACACTCAGAAAACAAACACTGAGCAGACAAATCAGCACATTGGCCTGTGGGACACAGAGCCCCACTGGTCTCTGTGGAATTCTGGAGTCAGAGATGTCCACTTCTGGGGAGAGGAACCAGATAGTTTAGATGTTACACTATTTAGCTGTCCCTACAGGGCCCTTAATCAGGGAATCAGCAAAGTTCACAGAAACAGTGCATTCCCCTAGAAACCAGATTAATAAGTCGAGGTTCTGTCTAAAATGCAGTTTATTAGTTACTCTGGAAATTACTTACTTTAAAAGCATGTGGCCGAATATGGCACAGAAAATGGGTTTCATTTTGCCTATCCAGTAAATAATTAGAAAGGTTCCCACAGAGACCTCTCTCTAAATAATTTTACTTCTAAAACTGGCTGTTATAAAGGCGTTAATATAGTCTGATAAATTTAAGATAAATCCAGTAATTTCCATTCACTTAGCAACTATGAAAGAGTAGAGAAGCAACCTGAAGTGAACAAAGGGTCAAGCAGCAGGAAATTTATGCTATGAACACCAATTCACACCTGTTAACTACTGTGACTAGGCAGCAGACAACACCAAGCATATCATTTAAATGGACTTTTCACAACTAGGTGTGCCATTAATTCGCTGATTGGGGTCATTGAATCTGTTCCCTAGCAATTGTCCCAATTAAGCAGCCGTGCTATTTATCAGGGTGCTTATTAAGTTGATTTGTGAGTGTGTTTGTGTACCTTTACTTTAAACCCATATATACAATAAACAGTTGTTTCTAAAAAAGTGTATTCCCACTAGTAAAAAATAAATAAAGAGTCACACATGAGCGTGTTAATAATGCAGGGTAATAACCTCAGCAGAGAAAATGAGAAAAAAAGAAACAAAGACCCATTAAGTACAAATAAATCATTGGGCAGTAAGAGTACATAATGCAGAATTTATACAGATGCTTGACTACAAAAGCATCCCCAATTTTTGTGGTTTTTTGGAATTATTTGCCAAAACTCTGACTGTCTATGAAGCTTAATTATGGATTTGATCTTCGACAGTGTCAAATGCTGATTAAAACGGAGTTGAAAAGGGGCATAAATGAATGACTGCCTGCTGTGCATGGGGTTATGTTCAATCATTGAGGATGCTTATAAGGGATCAATGAACAGGAACTCATTATATCCTGGCCAAAACTAGCCATAAGCCTGGGAAAGATGCTTATCTGCAGTCCAGATAGGTCTATGAGGGTTAAATTATATATTGTTTTTACTGTTGTTTCATTTCACAAAACTGCAAAAGTCCAGGCAACATTTTGTCAGAAAAAAACAATAAAGAATATGAAAAGCCCATCTTCACAGAACATTGGACATTGCAAAACAACCTACAGCTATTATCGGATATATCAAAACTGACAAGTAAAACTTTGGCTGTTGATTGAACAATATTTCACATGGACAGTACAAGCTCGTCCGCATTCACTTTTAAATGGAGCTGCTTATCCTGGAGAACTATGGGTAGGAAGTTTATGAGCTTAATTGAATTGGTGGTATTTGGATGATTGAAAAAAATTGGTGACATTGCAAAACTGGTTGTTAGATTTTTGAGAGCAAAACACCTCTCTTGCTCAGCACTGAGCTCCTGGAGTTGCAGTGGATTTCAAGAGATACTAATCCTGTTCATATGCCTTTTCAAGGCACTCAGTAATCGTCTATGGATCAATAGTTAATGTATTTGCAATTCATTTTCCCACACCTAAAAGAAAAAAATAGAACCCCAAATGCTAAATCTTAATGGATTGACACTTACATTAGTCCTTTGTCCTAACAGAGACTCATTTTTTCAAGGAAACATTTTGTCTTTTTTGACATCCAGCTGCAATCTAGTCATCTCCCAACCTCTGCCATATCCCCGTACCTCTTTTTTGTAAGTCTGAAAGTTGTATTTTAATCTCGAATTGTATGACAATGTTTAAAAAAAAAAAAGAAAAAGAAACTCCTTTGAAAAGCAGTTTTATTCTTATGTAGTCTACAGAAAGGAAAACAGGAAAGAGAGAAGACACTAATGCAAAATGGTGTGTAAATTTCCATTACTGTGCAGACATGTGTTAGGTATGAGCTTAAGCGCGAGATTTCTGCTTACATTTATGGACTCTGTAGTAAAAAAAATAAAAAAAAAAATTAGTGCATTCTGTTGTATACATCCAGTGTTTTTAAATATCTACCTGAAAGTGCATCAAATGCCTTGTCTCAGGAGGCAGTTCTCCTGAATAGAGGGGGAATGGTGAGGGGGGGGAGGAACATGTCATTGTAGGCATTACAGAGCTGTGGAATGACACCCAGGTCCATTGAGACTACTGCACTGACATCCACCACAAGATCATGTTTTTCTGCAAGGGATTGCATTGAAATTTTATGACTGCCATTATTGGCTGGGAAAAAAAAAGGGGGGGGCGCGAATCTTCCTAAGGCATTTAAACGTAACATTAATCAGTCATTTTCCAGTTGGGAGCAATTGGCTATTCCATTCCGTTGTAAGGATATTATAAAATCCCATTTTTAGCATGCAAACGCATATGGACAAAAAAAAGGGAAACCAATTACTCTGAAATTCTTCTATCACATCCCAGACTTCAGCAGCATTCCACTATGAATATGGGAAGTAGACGGAAAGTCCTTGACAGCAAAGAATGGAGGAACAATCATGTAGTAACTTCAGTTCACAAAAAGGAATTTACACGACGAAAAATAGTTTGCATTTTGGATACCATTTAATTTTCTTAGCTGACATAAGCTTAACTCAAGTACTATTGCTGGGTTCTTGAGATCAAATTGACAAAAGCAACAGTAGTCAGAGTTCTATATTTTTGTCTGTGGAGAAAGATTCCTTCAGTAGACTTTATTTCGTTGTCTAATTGAAGCAACAAAATAAAACATTTGAATTACTTTTGGTCTCTCCTTCACTAGACCCACTGGGTGTTGTGTTTTGCTTCCATGTGGCATACTTGTTAACATTTAATAATTTAAATTAATTTTAAAATCTTATAAATAGACAGTGATTTATTACTGCCTCTCTATATGGATTCAGGGATGTGGAAGAGTAGAGAGGAGAAATATGGAAGAGACATAGTAGAAGAAAGCACAGTAAGTCAGCAGTAGACTTGAGCTATATATCAGCCAGACTTAGGGAATGGCTGTATGCATCCTGGCTACCAAACCTGTGAGGGGAATGCTAGTGAGACAGGAACAGAAATGTATGAGTGCTGGCTTGGAAACTTCAGTGAAAGAGGTGGGGACGCAGATTATTGTATTGGTGGCCAGCACAGGGTATGTGAATAAGGAGATAATTCCTTCCCTCAAGCTCCTTCTAGGTATGTTCAGTGAAAGACTGATACAGCTTTTTCCTGGG
>NW_024104727.1:372856-465817 GCF_003945595.2 Pipra filicauda
AAACCTGAATCTTCAAACTCAGATAGATGACACAAAACTCGGACACCCCAGGATGAGCTCTGGAAAGCAGGGTATGCCTCGCAGGGTATGCATTTTGTTCCAGTATAAATATGACTACAACTCAGGTACACATAAATTATTTTTAAGCATAACTACAGGTACCAGGAACAATTGTTATTATAGCAATTCTTGTCTGTGTATCCAAGCAACACAAGTCAGTAATCTACTTAAATATTCTTTTGCATGGCTGCTCCATTTCATGGCCAGCTGACCTTGGTGACCAGATCTTAATATGTGGAAATTAATCTTCTTCTTAACTCCACCATCCACAGCAATTTACTATTAGTGGGAAGTATCAATTTTGTCATCTTTCTCTTCTTGACACTTAAAACTGCAATTCTATTGTGTCTGTGGAAAAACAATACCCTCACTTCTCTCTAATCCACTTGACCATCATAGCAGAAATCAGAAAAATTTTGCATTTAATCTTTTTTTAATGTCAAATATCATTGGATTACTTGTTCCACATCTGCTTTCTCATGGAAACCAAAATCACAGTTGAGCGTTATTGGAATAGAGGGTCAGAACATGGACAGAGCATAGACCCAGGGATGACAGTGAGTTCCTTGCTCTCATAAATATAACCTCACTGTCTTCAGTGCATATAGACAAGGATTTGACAAGTTGTAGTAACAATCCAGTAGTAGGTGTCTCACATTATAAAAGTCTTGGAAATTAAGTACTCTCTGAGGAAATCTCTCTTAACTTGGTAGCCATACAAAAATATAGCCAACAAAACACACTGAAAGCACACGGTTTTCATATTAAACTTCAGGGTAAATATGAAGTCACAGATGTCTGAAGGATTTTGACAGGTAAAAAAACAACTGAGATAAAATAAGTTAACTCAGTAGTTAGAAATTTTATGTACACGTCTGCAAATGATCAATTTGGAATATGCGCACCAAAATATTAAACTTCATAGAAAAGATATTACTGTGCCCTTTAAGTCATTTTAACTATACCAGTTTTCTTGACCTCTGATTTACACTGAGGCAGGTAAGAAGAGAATCAAGCCCAAAGAGAATACTAAGACAGATTTTTAGATGACAATAAGACAAAATCTTGTTAAAGCTATTTGTCAGAAAGAGGTATAAAGGCCAAATGAGAGAACAGAAATCCCAGAAGAACAGAAAATTCAATATTTAAAGGAAGATGTCAGTTTTTCATCATTTAGTGCCTCACGACTCTTGTTTCCCATTTCAGACATTTTTCTATAAAACTACCGAGAATCTCCATGTTCTACCTTTGAAATTCTTTTCTCCTCTTTTCAATAATTTAATACTGCCTTATGAAAATACCTCATCTTGCCTGCTTTCATTTTTTTTTTTTTTAAATCTGTCTCTATACAAGTAAAATGAAAAACTGGCACAGAAAGCAGAATATATCAGGAGTCTTACTGGACAAAATTGAATGGAAATAACATTTTTAGAAGTATTACATCATTAATTCAGTAAGGCAGATATATTGTTTGATCATGTGTGTTTTCAGTCTGAAAAACTATGAGATAAATAGCTGTCAAATAAAGCTATTTCTTTTGCATAAATTATTTTAAAATATTTAAATTACGTAACATAGTTTAGGTTGAACAACTTTTAACAGTCAATGAATTTGTATTTATCTTTTATGCTCCTAAAAATAGAAAGAAATATTTTATAAAAATCTCTCAAATTTTATTGTTTTTCTCATATATATCAATTATTAAGTACTATTGAGTCCTGAGTCTGACTGAAACATCGGGAGGCCACACAAATTCCAATATCACACTACTGTAATGTATATGTCTCTCTTTGTAAAATCTATCATTCTGTGCATAAGGTCTATGTTGTTAGGTCTGTAATAACACAGAAATGTGACTGTTCCCATAAAAAAAACTACCCTAACTTTGCAACCATGGGCACATATTGTTCTTCTGGTAAGCAGAACTAAAATGAAGGGTTTGTGATCAGTCCAGACCCAGTGATGATGGATGTTTTGATGTCTTTTGGCTGAGTCAGCTTCCACAAATGATAGGATTTGATTCCAGTAGCCTTTCAACTGTAGAGTTAATTTCCTCTGTTGCTGACCCTCCCGTTGATCGGTTTTGCAGTTCTGCTCTTCACCTATGGCTATTCACCCCTGAGCTGTATCATGCTCTAATTTAGACCAACACAACAATATTATTAAAACAAATTTTTTTTTAAGTCTTTTCAAAAATCAGGCAATTTCAAAGGATAGGTTTACAGTATGGTTGCACAAACTGGCACTGCTGGAAGTGCTTGTGTTTGAGGAGTGGAAGTAGAAGTGCAGCGGCGGACGGGAATCTGCAGTAAAGACCAGTCAGCCGCCTTCAAACCTGCCAGGCTGCCTGAAAATTTGTGATGTAGAATCACACTTAAATAGGAGTAACTAGATGACTTTTTGAGCTTAGGTAGGCCTTGATATAGAAGAATTTTAAATGCCTCACCAGGTAATCTGCAGATATGACTTAACATAGTTGTCCATCAACGTCATAGTCATTCATTACTCCATGCTTTTAATTTTAACCAGGATCAATTCTACTTTATCATAATTTATCTTTTTAATGATAGAGAGCATATAAGTTCCCTTAATCAGTGTATAGACTTCACAAAATCTCAGAATAACTGGATTTAATTTTGTATTTTATTTACCCCATGCAAAAAGGAAAAATAAATCTATTAAGAGTAATCCTTTCCTGTATTTCACTCTATAACAAATGAAAAGAGCAAGACCTCTGAAAGTGTAATATAGATAACTGCACAAATATCATGGACATGAATCAAGAAAATAAGAAACTCAACCTATTCAGTCTGTATATTCTGATCCTTGTATCAACAGGAAGGTATTTATTTGCTAAAGACTAATATCTTTAGTTTTACTATGTAGGCATTCACATTCCAGTGAATACACAGACTGTAAGCTGGCATCTTTGGAAAATCCCATCCCATATAACAGCAAACAGAGATACAGTTCTAGTTAATAATATAATGGATTAATTATAAATCAATTGCTTATAAGTTACTTACATATGATACATTCCTTAATAGGAATTAAAATAACTGGTTTTAACATGCTGAGAAATATTTGCAAGCCTAAATTCTGCTTATTAATGGTTTTCTATATTTTTATTTTCCATTAATATCTAACCCCAGGAGTCTCCAAGGACACTATATATTTTATTACTTGTTTAAACATGGATCGTATTCCAGTAAAACATATTTTAAATAAATAGTGTTAAAAGGAATTTAAAATAACATCTCTTATCCCTAAGGGTAATAAAGAGCATCATGTGAATTAAGAGCAGAAGGCACTCAACTACATTGTGCTTCTTCCTCAATCAGACTGTCACTGGCTGGTCTCAGCTCCCTATCCTGCCTCAGCTGGGACTGTGCTGTGTCAGGAGGCAACAGCACAGAGGTGCTGAGGTCTCTTCCTTTTGCTGAGCACTAAGACCTTGCTTTAGCTTACAAAAACTCCCAGAGATGCCAGGATTTTGCAGGATTGACCCCTACACATTTTTTTTAATTATTACAGTAGGAGCACACTAACAATTATTGCTGATGTAGCATTTTAAATATTTCAGTTTCTACAAACAAAATGAGGCTTATTTCTGATTTCCCCCCTGGAGACAAAATTTCCACTGATTTACATAAGAATTTTGCTGGAGTAAGGACCTCAAGGCACTGTCTGAACATTTATGCTTTGTGCTGGCTTTTCCTCCATTAGAGAGTCTCCAAATTCTCATTGACTTTAATGAGAGCTCAGTAGGCAGATAAATCTGAGAAGGGTTATGCTTTTGGGAAATTCTGAACCACTCTTGTAAAATTATTATCAAAATTGGTTTTTCTGTATTGTAGTAATAATATTGTGATAGCACCAAAAATCCTGCTCAGAGACAATCCCTGCATGCACAATGCTTTTGTTATATTTTTTTCTAATTCCAAATTCTGACGAAGATTGTTTTGGTTTCGTGGTTTTTTTCTGTTTGTTTTTTGTTTATTTGTTGGGAGGGGAGATTTTTTTCTTTCCTTCTTTTTTTCCCTTTCCCATTTATACTGTTTCCTCAGTTGATGTTAGAGGCATGATGTCTCCTATATCTGCACAAGTACAGCAAGACTCTAAAGGTGGTACAAAGACTCCTAGTGTGGTATAGTGCACAATACAAACTTAGTACCCAAGTGCCATAGAATATATACCTCCTGCTATTTCTCTGGCAGTTGTATAATTTCAAAATTTTAATTGAACTTTCTGATATTTACCATCTATTTATTTATTCTACAAATGAGCAAGTTGTTATTTTCCCTGTAATTTTAGGCAACAATTTAAGGGACCAACATCAACTCCTTCATGGTCAGTTTTACAATCTGTCTTTTAATTTGCAGGGTATTTGTGAACTTTTTATTATGAATTGAAAGATGTGTCTAAGCTGATTGTGGGAAGGGGAGGTAACAGACAGGTGAATGATGGCCAGTACACTGTAATGTATTTGGCACTCCTCAAGCTACAGAAGTGTGGGGAGATTTTCGTTGCCCATTACAGGCAAGGAAAGCAAGTGCAAGGAAGCTGTTTCCTTCACAGCTTGTATTTCTGCTGCTTAATTGTTGAACACAGAGTCTACTCACCTAACCTCTGTGCTCCTCCCCCGAGAAAACCTGCCATCAAATGATGACCCAGAAGAAATATGGGTGATTGCTCTGCTCCCATAAAAAAAAAAAAAAAAAAAAAAAAAAAGAAAAGGAAAAAAAACAGAAAAGAAAAAAAGAAAAGCACTAGGCTGATATCGAGGGACCTTGCTAGGATACTTAGGAGAATATTTTCTGTAGAAGCCAACTGACCATCCATCTCCCCTTTTAACTAGTGTCAAGGCTGGTTTACTTGATGATGATTTGATGCCCAGCAATTGCTCCCCCTTGCCCACTGAAAATGAGTGATGACAGGGGAACAGCCGTCAAATAGAACAAGCTGAGATATTGTAGCAGGGAGCTTAGCAGAGCTGAGTCCTGCAAAAAAAGAACCATTGTAAGAGGATGAAGTTCTGGAAAACAACTGTTTTATGGTCTGCTTTTAGGAGAATGTTCATTTTCTTTCAAGATTTGTAAGATGTTTATCTTGATAAAGGATTCCTGTAGCATGCAACAAAAAAACCAAAAACCTAGCCAACCAACCAAACAAAACAAAAAAGCAAACAAACAAAAAAGCATGTCTTACTTGGAACAAACAGCTCAGTGAGAGTTTATATAGAATTTTTATCTTGGTTTCTGCTCTATTCAACTGAACTTTGACATCGGCACGAATAGAAAAAAATAGGGCCACTGCCTTTTTCTCAAACATCTGCTGCTCATGGGGGATATAAGAAGCTAAAGAGCCTAGAGAGCTGCTGTACTTGACAGTTAACAATGGTTATATGTATATATTTATAATGATTCTCCAGCATTTTCAGCTTTGGACACTGGAACACCCTTTCCCAAGTGCTCAATAATAACAGACAACATCTGTGACCGTGGCACAGGCAGGAAGAGCAGTCCCCAAGCACTGAAGGGCTGATGGCTGTGTGAGCTTCTCTCCACAGGCTGGGGGAGATAAAAAGCACATCTCTCAGCAAGGAACGATAGCAAGTGATGCAAGCAGAAATAAGGCTGCCGACAACATGGGTCTGAAGTCAATCTAAAAGCCACATCCAAGGACCAAGATACCAAAGTCCAAAGGTGGGGAGGCTAAGCTTCACTGGAGCTCCTGAACCCATGGGTAGGAGGTGTGGGTGGAAGCTCCTGCTGAGGATGGTGAGGACCTTTAAAGCCTGTTGGTGTCCTCAGAGCCTTCACACTACCTTTACTCACAGAAACAGTGAGCAGTTTTACTAATGTCATCAGTTTGTGGTTGCTTCTTCTATCGTGACTACTCTTGTTTAGTACTGTTGGATATAGGTCAGAGCCACAAAGGTATTTAGATGTCTAACATTCATTTTGAGACCAGAGACAAGAGGAACTTAGGTGCTTCAGCAACTTTCTGAATCTAAAACAACTTTCTGAAACTAAACATCACAGAGAGCAAATTTTTCTAACTATAAGTGTGGCAATTCTGGAAACCATTCTGTAATCCACTGTGAGATGATCCTCGCTTTTATCTTGTTTTTTTTTTTCCCAGCAAACAGGGTGAAGTTTATGTTTTACCTAATAAAAAAATACAATCTCTCTGAATCTGTTAATTCTTGGGTGAACTGTGTGTCAGCTCAAATATTCCTTGTGGCACAAAGTAGGAGGAATTCCTTGGGTGTATCACTGCAAATTGTTGCTTTGTTTTCCCACTGAATTACAAATTATCAATTTCACTACTAGTAGTAGGGAGGGTTTATTTTCTTTTTAAGGTACTCTGGCTCCCTCTCTTCCAAGTCACACATTTTTTCGTGCTCTTATCTTGTTCTAGATAGTGTCTCCTTCCGAATTTTGCCAAATCAACATTTTGTATGATTTGCCTTGAGTGGGAGAAATTTCCTGGTACAAATCAGACATCATAATAAAGTGCTGTATTTTCAGAAAGACTGTCAATAATCCCTACAAAACAAAATTAACAATCCCATTACTGACTGAAACAGTTCCACTGTAAGCGACATTCAGGTTTGTTTGGGTTTACAGTTTTTAGCATTTTCAGGAAGAAAATGAAATAGTTTGGAGGGGGAAAAAAAGAAGAGGAAAGAGACAATTAAATCACATAATTTTAATGAATTAAATAATTCAGCTATCGTTAAGTAAGTTGGTCTTCAGTAAGTATACCCTAACAACTGTTATAAGCAAGATGCATTTACAATATAAAGCCTCAATGGAATCATGTACAAAACATCTATTTTTTACTGAGACACTCTATGATGAGTGGGTTTTTAATGAGGGTGAGTTATAAAATATCTTTTTAAAACTTTTTTAAGAGACAAAGAATGCTGCAGTAAAAATGCTGATGTTAAACATCTATAATACAAAGCTATGTAGTTTTTTATTCCTGTCCTTAATTGGTAGTTTTCTGGTCATTTAGCACTTGTGTCACAACATGTTCTTGTAGGGGACATTCAGAACCACAACTGCAGGCTGCTAGAACTCATCAGACTTTGGATTTGAATATAGTCTAGAAAAGCCTCAGGGTGACTCCTGTTACACAGGGCTCTGCATTAATAGCCAGACAGAACTAAAAAAAAAAAAATCAACAAAACAAAGCAACAACAAATGGACATGGCAAAAACTAACTCTCAGTATCAATACGTCATCAATGTGGTAAGGTACTTGTTTTACTGCCCCCGGCACATGGCGCATATAGGTAAATTTATCCATGTGTACGCCTATGTTAGTCCAGGCCAAAAGAGAAGTACAATAGATAAATGTGTTTGTAGCAGTTGGATTTAAATACCACTATATAGCTTTCTACACTAAATGTATCAAGGACAGATATGGCCAGCTTCCAAGTTTGACAATACGTAGGTTTTTGAGAAAAAATGTGATTTTTCTGCCTCTGAGCATCATCCAGCCAAGATTAGGTGACTCTTTCACTGCATGTGCGATTGTAAATAGATGTGAGAGACTAATGTTTCCTTCACAGTAAGTTTCCTGTAAATTGTGGCCCTTTTATTTAAATCTGAGCCTCCACCTTCATAGATTCATAACACAAGTTGCATTCTGCTGTTACAGTGCCACCGTTCAGCATTTGGGAAGTGAAAGGTTGAGAGTGCTAAAGATGGCTTTTGGCACAGTTAACACTCAGCTAAAATTTCACACTAGCTGATTTAAGCCTAACAGTGGTGGAACCTCGGCCAACAACAAGTCTGTGCCAATGAGGTCAGTGCAAGACACCACAGAGGATTAGTGAGACTTTTGGTGGTGGATATGGCTCTGGCTTTCTATAAAGGCATATTAAAATGTAGGCAACTGAACTAGTTCCATGCATGTAGCTCTCATCTATCATAGAATTCATTTCATTTCTCTTCTGTAATGGTAATGAGATATGAAAAGTCTTTTCTTCCTTTAAAGATACCAGCATTAATGACACAGAATCAGCTTCAGTGAATGGAAAAGAATGAGTTCACCTACACTATAATTTCTAATTGGCTCACTTATGGGACTTGAGTCTTTTGCATGAAAACTAGAGCTGTGTGAGCTCTCAACTCTGTTCCATTCATGCCTGCATTGTCAAAGGAAAGATTTGAAGGAATCAGTTTGCATTTAATTAAGGCTTCTGTGAGTGACTTATTGAAAAAATTCTTAAACAATATGTTCATCAAAAGTTGTTAAGAGTCAGGTTAAAGGGAAGCCTATGTTTGATAATGCAATATGCTGGTAGGGAGAAGCTGTTGTAAAAGAGATCATTATGCACAAAATGGGTATTTCTTCATAACTTAAACACAATCAAATGTATAAACTCTGTCACAGCTCCCATGGAACTCTCTGCACCTTCTGAGCAATGTGTGGTGACTATGGAGGAGTCCACTGGGTAATGATTTATTTTAAGTCTCTACCAATGGGTGCTTAACTGCTGTTAATTTGGAACAGTGGCTTAGGGAACTATATTTGAGAGTCACACACATATAAAATTATTCCATTGTGATTGGTTTTATTGCAGTGAATGCAAGTGAGATTTTGTTGAAGGGAAGCAGAAAGGGGAGCAATACTCACTTTTCTTTTTTTTTCTTTTTTTTTTTTTTTTTTTTTTTTTTTTTTTTTTTTTTGTCACAGCATCTAGGGGTGCTTGTTTCAAAAACCCAGACTAGTGAATCTTTCTACCTGGGTTCACAGTTTGAGCTAGGGTGTTTATACTTGAAAAGGATGCTCCATTTTGACAGTTTTTTTTTTTTTTTTTTTTTTTTTTTTTTTTGTCACAGCATCTAGGGGTGCTTGTTTCAAAAACCCAGACTAGTGAATCTTTCTACCTGGGTTCACAGTTTGAGCTAGGGTGTTTATACTTGAAAAGGATGCTCCATTTTGACAGTTAGCATCAAGCAGTGTTGCATGTATGGTTTGTAGGGAATCTCTCTCACACTGATAGAAAGAGTGTTTAATTCTGACATGTTTAAATATTCCAGCTGTACAGATCATCGAAGAAAATGGAAGATCTCAGGTTCAGACAGAGAAAGTGTGACATCTCTGTAGTGGAAAGCTGGAAGTCCATTAGGGATAGAAAGTATCACTCCATTTACTAATTCTAGGACTGTTCTAATTCCAACAAATTTTAAGTTCATAATCTTTATTAACTATGAATAAAAAAAAAATTTACATCTCTGGTGTAGTACAACCCCCCCTTTTTTCTGTCACCATCAAAGAGCTCCTTCTCTCAACAGTATTTTATAGTGATGTTTCCAAAAAGCAAATGTCTTGCTTTTGGAATAAAGCAATAGGTAACCTGCATTTTTTAAGGACCTTTCTTCTCATTCCCTCTTTCTGTGTATTACTCAGTTTAAATATTTCCCTGGTTGGGAATCATGAAAAGAGGCAGCACAAATTACAAGAGCAGCTAAAACTTAGGACTCAGTAAGAACAGAACTATGACTTGGTAGTTAGGCTGCTTTTTGCCATGAAAAGAAACTGAGGTGGCCAGCGACTGACACATCCATTTTGGGCACAGGAGTGTTACTCTTGGCATTGCCAATGTTACCATTAGATAGCCTTTGCTAAGTCTTTGAGCCTTCTCAGACCTTAGTAAAGCAGATATAGTGACCTGCTGTTGGAAAGCACCTGTAGCACTATCCTACCTGTCCAATTCAGTTACTGTGACCTAGAGTTCTCTAATCTCTCCCTTTCACTTAAAGGGGACTGAGGATTTAAACTGGAGCAAGGCATAGATCCTAAGATTTGTCATCAGAGAATCTCTGGGTAGACAGCCGGGCAGGGTGCTGAAGGAATTCCTGTTTAGAGAAGGTGGGAAGGAGATGGGCTGATGGGAGAGTAGATAGAATATTTAAGATTGTGGATGCTAAAAAGCCCTTCAGACCACTCTACTTTCACCTCTAATTATCAGGACAGCTTAGATTGAGCTCCTACCACATATGCAATGCTGCCTGGGAAGGAGGGAATAGAATCATAGGATCAATCATAGAATCACAAAATGGTTTGATTGGAAGGGACCTTAAAGATCATCTCATTCCAACAACCCTGCCACTAGGCCAGGATGCTCAAAGTCCCAGCCAACTTGGCCTTGAACACTTCCAGGAGTGGGGAACCCACAACTTCTCTGGGCAGCCTGTTCACTGAGTCACACAGAATCACAGAACCAAGTTGGTTGGAAGAGACCTCTGAGAGCATTGAGACCCAACACCACACTGCCAACTAGACCATGGCACTAAGTGTTACATCCAGTCTCTTCCTAAATACCGCCATAGATAGTGACTCCACCTGTTCCCCCTCATCAGCCTCATAGCAAAGACTTTCCTCTTTATATCCAATATCGTAATATCTGATCTAAACTTACTCTCATTTTGAAGCCCTTCCCCCTTGTCCTGTTACTACATGCTCTTATAAATAGTCTCTCTCCTTCTTGCAGGCTCCCTTCAGGTACTGGAAGGCTGCAATTAGGTCACCTCGAAGCCTTCTTTTCTCCAGGCTGAACCTTTCCTCATAGGAGAGGTGCTCCATCCCTCTAATCAGCTTGATGGTCCTCCTCTGGACTCTCTCAAACACCTCTATATCCTTCCTGTGCTGGGGACCCCAGAGCTGGATGCAGCACTGCAGGTGGGGTCTCACCAGAGCAGAGCAGAGCAGAGGGGCAGAATCACCTCCCTCAACCTGTTGGCTGCACTGCTTTTGATGCAGCCCAGGATACGATTTGCTTTCTGGGCTGCAAGCGCATATTGCTGGGTCGTGTCCAGCCTCTCACCCACCAGCGCCCCCAAGTCCTTCTTGGCAGGGCTGCTCTCAACCTGTTCGTCCCCTAGCCTGTATTGATGCTGGGGGTTGCCCTGACCCAGGTGCAGTACCTTGCACTTGGCTTAATTGAACCTCGTGAGGTTCACCTGGGCCCACTTCTCAAGCTTTTCTAGGTCCCTCTGGATGGTATCCCATCCTTCAGGTGGGGCAACGACACCGCTCAGCTTGGTGTCATCTGCACTCAATCCCTTTGTCTGTTATGTCATTAATAAAGATATTAAATAGCACTGGTCCCAATATGGACCCCTGAAGGACACCACTTGTCACTTCATAATGTCCATTGGGATTCTGAGTTATTGACCACTAGCCTCTGGATGCTACTTTCCAACCAATTCCTTATCCACCGAACAGTCCACTCATCAAATCCATCTCTCTCCAATTTAGAGAGAAGGATGTTGTGGGGGACTGTGTCAAAGGCCTTACAGAAGTCCAGATGAATGACCTCTTCCCTTGTCCACTGATGTAGTCACTCCATCATAGAAGGCCACTAGGCTGATCAGGGAAGACTTTCCCCTGCTGAAGCCATGCTGGCTGTCCCAAACTGCCTCCCTGTCCTCCATGTGACTTAGAACAGCTTCTAGGAGGATCTGTTCCATGATCTTCCCAGACATAGAGGTGAGATCATAGAATAATCATATAAGCCACCACAAATGAGAAGTCCTAAGGTCATTGTTGGGACAGAGAAGTAAGATTGGTATGATATAAGATTTAGTTACTTATTTTTCCCTCTATTTTCAGCTTGATTACCATATGCTTGGTGTAGCTCTCTCCTCATCTTTGTCCATGATCACTTCTGCCTCAGTCACCTTCTTCCAGCCACGTACCTGACCCCACTGGCTTGTACACCTTAAACAACACTCTTCCTCACTTCTCATAAGATGCTGCCAATTTTCAGCAAATCTTCTGTTTCCTCCTGAAAATGTCAAATGCAAGAAAGATAAAAGTACTGAGGTATAAGAAGAAATAGTGAAACACAAACTACAGGAACTATCATTTTTTGGTATATTATTTGTATCAACATAGAAACTATTGTTTCTATTTAATAATATGTAATGTGGTCTCTGGAACTGTGTAATGTGATAATAGAAAAAGTTATCCTATTGTCATAGTGTCTGTCAAAACCAGATTAGGAATCACTTATCCCAAGTCTACTTTCTCAAACTCTGTGATTATAATTTCAATGAACAATCAGAAATGGTTTACATCCATTGTGCTCCTTAGTATATTAGATAGAATCCACTTATGTGTTGGCGGGCACTATATTTTTAATGTATAAAGAGCTAGATACTAAGGTTTGATCCCTCCCTGCCATTTGAAAGAAGGGATAAACAATGCAGTGTGGTATCCATTACTATTTTTTTTTACTGTCTAGAAAGAGACAGCTTCACATAGCTATGCCCCAGGGACATCAATATTTCTATAATTAGCAAGGGACAGTCACTAATCCTTAGTATATGAGAAAAGTGCTAAAGTTTGACATCTTAATTAAGGATTGAGTTTTAGAACTGCTGGAAATTACCAGGGCAAAGTTATGGACCTGAATGTATATTCAGAGAGTAATTGAGAACATCCTGAACCCTGAGCTGTGATCCAGCCTATGCTAATCTTCATCTTCCCAGCTGTGTAGGATTCCTTACAGCCTTTTAGCTGGAGGAAACAGAATCTGTTAAAATTGAATTAAGATATAATACTAAGATATACTAATATATAATATAGATTTATTTTGTCCATCTTGGAGTTCTAACATGGAGTTTTCTTCTGTACTTGAAAATAAAGGAAAAATATTTTTTTACTTCTTATTTCTACATGCAGCCAATGTTAAAAACAGCACTGAAGCAGCTGGCAAAGAGACTTTTTACACCCAGGAGAACTGTGGCCTGCAGACCAGTGGTACCATTTTCATCATACTAGCAGTCCAGCCCAAGTTTCAAGAGGAAGCTTTCCCAGTAAGCTGCAGAGAGCAAACGAAAGCTGATAAATCAGGGTGTCAGCTTGGAAAAGATGTCTTCTAGTGGATTAACCACTAGAAGGATTAGTCAGAAAATTTTGGCAGGCAAAAAACTTGAGAAACTGCCTGAACTGGGAGGGTAACTAAAAATTTCAAGCCTCCATACAGATAAGCCATAGGACTGTGGTGCACAAAAGAGATAGTATCCCGAGCACAGCCAGCATCAGTCTTCTCAGGAATAGGTATGTCACACCTTAGCAGAATAATCTGCTCATAGGCTGTAGGTGTATTTCTAAATCTTCTCTGTTGTTTGTGACCTGAAGCATGAGGGTTTATATCCCCTTTAAAAATGTTTTATCCTATCTGATGCAACTGTGGAAGCTTTTTATGATTGAGATAAATCTACAGTCTTCTTCTTAGCTTTTCCAATTCATTGTCATTTTGTCACAATGAGTTCCATAGGTTAATTTTGTACACAGTTAAAATATATCCTTATACATCCTACATACACAAAGCACATTCAAAACTCAACAAATTAAAAGAAGGAAACCCCAAAGTACATCGTCTGTAAAACATAAATATTTTTTTAATTATAGCTGTGTCTACACCAAAAAATATTTGTCTGTAAAGCTAACCTGTAGGAATCACATTATGAAAACTTAAAGGGGTGACATAAATAGTACCAACCAGAGGAATTTCTCTTAGCAGAACGGTGTTCTGATCCATTTCTCTCTTTTCTGACACAGCTATGCCAACAAAACTTTCAGCTATAGCACAAAATAGTATACCATGTCCTTTTTTTGTTTAATATAGTGATTTGGTAAAAACAATTAAAAAATTATTTAACAGTAGCAATACTGAAGTCTTCTTATGTACAGTCTTCTGCAGTAAAACTCTGTCTAAATACTATGCAATTTAGGAGTGTTCTTTTCCCATATATTTCTACCAGAGAATGTAATATTAGGATAGAATGGAGTGGCACGTTTGCGATTTAATTTTCTGTCTCATTATTTTTTACTTTGTCTTTCAGCATTAGTGTGTTTCCTTTGTTTGTGTAACCACACTATAAACAGTGAAGACATACATTTTTATAAAAATCAAATTCTGTTTTAAATTTTAAAAAATGCGTTGCCCATAGCCTCCAACACTGCCTATGCTATGGCTCCTGCAACATTAACTATTAATTGGCCCTCAAGTTAATAGTTATATATGGAATGAGATCCTGAATGGGTATAAGTCAGCAGACAGGGTTTGTGTCTCATTACAGCTTCTGGTGCAAGAATGGTTTAGGATGAGAAGAGGCATCAGGAGACATTAATGTTACTAAAATGCAATTCCATGACTATCTTGGGCCATATGATAACTTAATAGCTAATAGCTGTTTTTGTGGTGACTTACTAAGTTATTCAAAGTCCTGACTCAGAATGTTGGAGGCACATAGTTTAATGCCACTTTTGTCTTAATGTGAATTGTACCTTGTACCAAATCTTCATCAAACTGTTTCACTATTCTGAGCTGATAGTCTTGAGCCAAAACTCACTGAAACTCACAGGATATTTTGCCACTGGTTACATAGCAGTTCAAAATTGGGACTTGTGATGGGTGGGATTAAGTACATGACACAGCCATCATTAGCCCACTGTTCACAGTTAAAGGAGTACCTAAAAAGGAAAACATAAAATTGAAGAAGTTATAAATATACTAAATATGATGATGTCTTAAAAAATTATGAGCATTTTCTTGATGTTTGTTTGATCAGCAGTTTTGAGCCCAGTTGTTCGGCAAGAGGATTTGTTAGCATGAGGAAAGGAATTTAGGACTGTGATGGTGAGGTAAATGCCCCTCTCACTGTCCCTGCTAAGGCAAGCAAAGGCCTGGTACAGCCAAGGGATGCTCCCAAGTGACACCTATTACTTCTCACCAATGGCCCTAGCCTTCATTAGCTCTGGGAATATGTTCAACAAAACCAACCTCAAGATGTCAGGAATTTAGCTGTCATAGCTCTTGTGCACCAGTCAGCCAGCCTCAGTTTGCTGGAATAAGCTACTCACCAAGAGTATTTAAAAAAGATAATGGGAAGTTGCAGCTCATACTTCTTTAAGATGAAAATGTGTTGGGTTGCTTGCATGTCCAGCAGTCTCAAAGAGTGGTTATGAACTGTGGCCTAAATACTGCAAATAAGTTTTGATTTGTGTTTGAGTAGATTTGGTCATGAAACAATATTCACTCAACCAGCAAAAGGCAGCTGACTCTTGGGTAGAATTTGTCAGCT
Organism: Pipra filicauda; assembly: GCF_003945595.2. NCBI lineage: Eukaryota > Metazoa > Chordata > Aves > Passeriformes > Pipridae > Pipra > Pipra filicauda. The sequence continues at coordinate 388,032 of NW_024104727.1, forward strand.
TTGAAAGAGTATACACCAAGACTCACACAAGAACTTATCACAGAATTACAGAATATGCTGGGTTGGAAGGGACCCACAAGGGTCATTGAGTCCAGCTCCCGACACTGCACGGGACCACCCCCAAGAGTCACAACATTTGCCTAGGACAAGGTTGACCCTCCTGGCTGCCAGGGCACTGCTGACTCATAGTCAACTTGCCACCGACTAGGACTCCCAGGTCCCTTTCCATGACACTGCTTTCCAGCATCTCATTCCCCAGTCTGCATGAACACCCAGGGTTGCCCCATCCCCGGTACAGAATCCAGCACTTTCCCTTGTTGAACTTCATATGGTTGGTGATTGCCCAGTCCTCTCATTTGTTGAGGTCTCTCTGCACGGCCTCCCTTCTTTTGAGGGAGCCAACAGCTCCTCCAAGTTTTATGTCATAGAATCATAGAATCATAGAATCATAGAATCATAGAATCAGACGGGTTGGAAAGGACATCTGAGATCATCAAGTCCAACCCTTGATCCACTACCACCACAGTCATCTGCAAACTTGCTTAATATCCCTTCTAGTCCTGCATTCAAGTCATTTATGAAGATGTTGAAGAGTACGCAGCCTAAGATGGAGCATTGTTGAACCCCACTAGTGACAGGTTGCCAGTCTGATGTTACCCCATTCAGTATTACCCTCTGTGCCCAACCTATGAGCCAACTACTCACCGACCACATGATGTGTTTATCCAGCTGTGTGCTGGACATTTTGTCCAGAAAGCTCCTGTGAGAGAGAGTATCGAAAGCTTTACTGAAATCCAAAAAGATCACATCAACTGGCTTCCCTTGATCATCTAGGTGGGTTACCTTGTCATAGAAGGAAATCAGGTTTGATGAGCAGGACTTTCCTCTAAAGAAGCTTGCTGGCTCTGACGAATGACTGGGTTGTCTTTCAGATCTTTTTCAATACCTCCCAGAATAATCTTCTCCATAACTACCAGGCACTGAAGTGAGATTGAGAGGCTTGAACTTTCTGGGGTCCGCCTTCTTGCCCTTCTTGAAAATCAGGACAACATTCACCAGCTTCCAGTCAGCTGGGACCTCTCCATGGTCCCTCCTTCCCAAGACCACTCAAAAATCATCAAGAGAGGTTTTGGGATGACAACAGTAAGCTCTTTGAGGATTCTTGGATGAATCCCATTAGGTCCCAGAGATTTGTAGGTATCCAACTGGAGCAGCAGATCTTGCACAATTCTGGGGTCGACTGAGAGTTGATCATTCTCACAGTCATGGTCCTCCAGCTCAGGGCACCGAAACCCCCTTGGTCCATCATCCATGTTGAAGACAGAAGCAAAGAAAGTATTAAACACCTCTGCCTTGTCTCTGTCCTTGTTTGTGAGGTGACCATCCTCATCCTGTAATGGAACAATGATATTTCAATACTGTCTAGTGCCAGTAATATATTTGAAAGGATTCAGTTTTTTGTCCAGAACATTTCTGGCCAGCTCCAACTCCAGTTGATCTTTGGCCACATAAATTTTCTCCCTACAGCAGCAAGCAGCATCTGTGTATTCTTCCCATGTCATTTGGCCTTGTTTCAACTAGACATACACCTTTTTTTACCTTATATCCAAGAGAAGATCCCTGCTTAGCCAAGCTGACCTCCTGCCTCACCTGCTTGACTTCTGACATTCCGGGAATTGCTACTCCTATGGCCTTAGGAGGTGATGTTTAAAAAGTGACCAGCACTGATGGACACCAGCACCTGCATAAACATTATCCCAGGGAAGCTTACTTACTAATTCCCTGAGCAGCCTGAATTCTGCTCTCCTCATGCCTGGAGGTGACGTTTTGCTGACACTATTCCTCCTATCAACAGAGATTTTAAACTCGATCGCCTCATGGTCTCTGTGGCCAAGACAGCCACCGATCTTTACTTTGCTCACAAGATCCACTCTGTTGACAAGGAGGGCATCTTTCCCAGTTGGCTCCCTTAGGATTGTTCCATAAAGGTGTGATCCAGGTTTTTTAGGAATTTTCTGACCCAGGTTGAACGAGTGGTGCTCCCAGTGAATTTCTGGCAAGTTGAAGTCTCCCATAAGGACAAGAACAGTTGACTTGGAAGTGTCCCTTAGTTCCTCAAAGAATAATTTGTTGGCATCATTGTCCTGGCTGGGAGGTCTATAGTAAACTCCTACAATGATATCCACATTATTTTTTGCCCCTTGATTCTTATGCAGAGGCTCTCAACTGTGCCATTGCCAGCTGTGAGCTCCATACATCCTAACCCTTCTATGACATACAGTGCCACCCCTGTGCCTCTTCTGCCCTGCCCATCAATCCTGAAGAGCCTGTAGCCATCCAACAGGGCAGTCCAGTCACAGGACTAATCCCACAAGGTTTCACATATGCCAGTGATGTCAAATCTTCAGGAGTGGACCAAAGCTTCAAGCTCCTCATGTTCCTCATGAGGGAGGCATCGGGGTAGAAACATTTCGGGTGAGGTACATTGTAGCTAACATCTGGCGTAGCAGATTGAGGGTTCCCATTAATACTCGTTTCCACAAGTTTTGGCACATTATCCCATCGCTGATCACTGGCGAGATCTTTTTTATCCCTGTCTCCCTTCCAAGCTAGTTTAAAGCTCTATCAGCTTATGATGGAAAATGAAGCAGGATATAGCCAATTGTACCTGTCAGGAAATGTAGGTGGAGAATATAGTTTCCAGAAAGAGATTTTTGCAAAGTTTAACACTTTTTCAAATGTGGAAAGACTAAGATCTTTTCCGTCCTAGACTGGTTGCAAACTAATTTTACATCTCATACAAAACTTCTCATGATCATATTCTCTTAGATTCACATAAAAGCCAGAAGCTGAGTTGCCAGTATCCCTGCTATTGCTTGTGTTTCACCAGGCACTGCATAGTGTAACAGTACAAAAAATGGTTGTCTTTTTTTGCTGAGAGATTTTTACCTCTACTCTTCAAAACCACAGTCTTAAATAAAAAGAATATATCTTCTTCAGTAATAATCTTTGCCAGCAGGGCCATATAAGTTAGGTCATAAGTATACACAGATACTTTGTGTATGTTTGCGCACACACACGCACATATGAAAATAGAAAAAAATTGGTTTAGGTTTATATTCCAAAGAATTTTAACCTGCAGAAAACAATAGAAATTATCAACAGACATAAAACTTTAGCCTGAGTAAATTAAATGGTTCTGCTGCATTAACTTCATAAAACCATAATCCTCTCCTCCATAAACTATTACATGCACTGCAACATATCTGATTTATGGGGTGTAGAATCGATGGGAAAAAATTAATGCTTGAAAAACATATTAGAGACATTATTGAACAGATTTTAATTGAGATTTGATTTCAATGCCCCTTATCCACATGATTAATGGGTCCTACCCCTTGACTCCAGCAGGCAGAAAAGAGAGTCTTTAATATGACAATTAAGTATCTGTCTTTAGGTTTTATGTAGCTCTCTCCTCAGATCACTTCATCAGTACAGTGTAGCTTTTGTGCAGATTAAATTGAGACTCAATTTTCTCTATTTTCCAGCACTTACTTATGTTTTATGACAAGCACTAAATCAATTTTATGCTATTATTGATTTTTTCTTAAATGGACACAAACCATTTCGCCTCTTGCCCTTCTTTTCTACTTTCCTTCTATTTCCTTTTTTCACTGTATATTTGATATACAGCCAGTCAAAGAAATTTCAAATGTTTCCTGAGATTTCTACAGGTCGTCTCAATTCATTCACTTTTTACAGCATCAGAATTGACAAAGTTAACCTGGAATTCTATCAAAACTTATAAACTTGTATATTCTTTAAATGTGACAAAGTTTACAGGTTGGGCTTTTCCCTTGCCGTAAAAAAAAAAAAAAAAAAAAAAAAAAAAGAGAGAGTTTTCAAGATCATTTCCTCCCCTTTTTCAATTAGAGAAAAAAAAACCAAACCAAACAAACAAACAAGCAAAAAACCCATAACAGGAAATCTTTATAATAACTTCTGAAATATTTGAACTGCAGCTTCAGCTATAATTTTTGAAACACTCTTGAAATCTAATTAATACATCGATGTAGGGAGAACCTATTTCATGGCTTGCAGGGGAAAAGGGCATTATCTACAAGGTGCAATAACTCCTCTGAGATGTGGCAACAGCTAGTGGTACACTATGCAATTAAGAAGGTCTTGGTTCTTCAGGGCATTATCCTGTCTGACCTATGGCAAAAATTAACAACTGCCTTGGGCAATAAAAATAGCACAATTTGTAATCAGATAGCTTATTTTTTTGGCAGATAATTATATTTAAGAACAGTCAAAGAAAGAAAAAAGAAATGTAATTCAGCTAACAAAATAAGCTGGCCTTTTGGTTTTCTGACTGTTTAGGGTCATAGAGGGGGTTATAAAGGATTACCCTCTTTCTTTCTTTGTTTGAAGTCCAACATACCTAAGCTCAGGTGATAAAATTGATCTTTAAAATAAGTACAGTAACTTCATTTTGCTGAAAAATCAATAAAGCCCTTCATTGTGTTGGGTATTTACCTAATAACATTTTGCTTGATCTCTGTCATGGCAACTTTGCTCAGCTGATGCTTCCTTCAACTTAGGGAGAAATTTCAGTTGTCCTGCATGACAGATTTGGGGCCAAAGAGCAATTTTTTAGTTCTTTCTTAGCGTGATTTTATAGTTTTTATGTGCCCATTTTTGTTTATAGTAAATGTATGTATACACAGTATGTGTAAGGTGGATGGAGATATTTTCTCACGGGCTTTCAACAGCTTTCCTAGGAAAGAAAAAAAAAAATGAAAAAGTGTAAAAAAATTAGGAAGGGAAAAACTCAAACCACAAACACACAAAAAACCAGCGCTCTGATTAAGAAAAAATCTAGATGATGCTGGGATGCAGTTCTTTATATGTAAAGTAAATCAGACAGTGATCTGATAACTGGAAAAAAGTTTGGAGCTGTGTCATTGTGCTGTATCTCCCTTATTTATAGAATATTGTACCCTTCATGCAAGCAACATGCCAGTAACAATATAAATTCAATTAATAACATAATTAATAGGAGACAAGGGTTTTTTCTTTATTTCTTGGCTTTCTCTTCACAATGAGATACGAAGAGGAACGTCACAAATCACCTTGCATGCTGCCTTTCTACTACACGTAAAATGAAAGCTTTCCTTGCCAGCGCCAGACACATGTGATGTGAATTCTGTATTCCTGCACCAAAAAGCAGAGATGCCCTGAAGTGTCTGCTTCCAAATGGAATTCAGATTCCGACTGCTCACAGATCAGTGATTCCTTAGCTGTAGACTAACCCAGAATGAAGATGCACCATTTCTGTCCTTTGGAGAAACAGCTGGTTTGACTCTTAGGCTCCTTATTAATTTACTCCATTTGGTTCTGTTTTGGTTTCACCAATTTTTTTGTTATTGCTATCACTGCTGTTAATATTGACATTGTTACTACTACTGTTACTATAATAATATTAATCACCATATTGTGTTACATGATCATCATGTACATACTGTAAAAAAATCCTGTAGTGTCTAGTAGATAGTTTACTTTTGTGTACCCAAAAGCTGGCATGACTTAAGTTTCCTAAGCCCTTGCTTGTTTTGCTAGCATATTTTTTGCCGTGATTTGGTCTTTTCTCCATCACCTTTATATACCTTTTTTCTTTTTCAGAACTGGCTTTTTAAAAAGTAAGTTTTACTGTTAAAACCTCTTTAACAACAGAAACTGTTTTTCCAAATAGACTCAAATGATTTAAATATACTGTTTAAATGTTACTAGTTGCTTGCTCTGACTTTTCTGATTTATGTCATTTTTATCAACCTTATTTATTTACTTTCTGGCCTTATGTTTGACATTCCTGTTCTATTCAGACACATAGGTAAGTATCCAAAAGAAAAAAGGTACTAGAGTATCTTCTCCCTTATGGATCTGGTCAGATATTCTTGTCCTAGTGCCTGTACAGCAGACATAAGCAAAAGACAATTGAGACAGGATACTTGCCACTGTGTGAAAGAGTAACTTAAAAAAAAAATAAAAATTAAAAAAAAAATCAGGTAAGCCTCATTCTTATAAACGTATAAGTCTGGGACAATGTGATAACTATATGTTTTCCAGGCTTAAAAAGTATGTGTGCTGCAGAATTCTACTTAAATAAATGATTTCAGAGTAATAAATCCACGATAAAATTCCTGTATACAATGAAGGAAAAATTACCACAATAGGTTTATCTGCTGAAAAAAATCAACCTGTTTACAAAAATTAATGCACTGTATATGAAATATTAGTGCAGATAAATAAATCTCTTCAGCATATATTCATTGAAAACTGGGGGGGTTTTGTATGTAGGTGAATGACATTGCGTGTTTCAAGTTAAACGGGATTTTCGATTCAGCACTGGAGATGACGTGTTTTGTTTGAAGAGTCCTGAGTTCATAACGCAGCCCTTGAAAGGAGAGCGAGACAATATACCGGAGCCACAGAGTTCGCACAATTCCCCAGCGCAGCCGGAGCCTTGGAAGAACGGGAGACCTTTGTGTTTCGCCCGGGCAGCGGAGATTGTCAGCTTTCTGAAATGAATTGCAAGGCTAATCTAGAATCGCACCAATTCAGATCGATAAATAGCAATAGCGTTGTACACCAGCCCCCACCCCGGACACCCAGGGCCCTGGATTTCCTCCTCATCCCTGCGAGCAGCGCCGCACTGGCGGTGCCCAGAGGCGGCGGCGGGATTCCTGTCTATGTGCCCTCCAGCCTGGCTACCTGTTGGAAGCAAGGGCCGTGCCAGACAGGCCGGAGAGCCGCACCATTACAATTGCACCTTCGTTATGTGCATACACACGTTTGGGGCATTGGGGCTAAGCACTCCTCAGGCCTGGGTTGTTGCCTAGCAACGGGCGACCCCGCAGGACGGCACGGGGGGGGTGTTGCTGCTCCCTTCCAGGAGCCTGGAGGGATTCATTTTGTGAGGGGCACTTGTATCTCCTCCTCCTGTTGTTAAATCTACATGGCTGCGCAGAGAGGCTGTCAAAACGAGAGGAAAGTTAAAAAAGAAAAAAAAAAAAACGAGAAAAGGTTTAACGAGGTCAAGAAAATGCCCAAGGGGAAACGGCGCTATGCCCTAGGGTCCCTGAGGCAATGTCCCTCACACCCCTCTTCCACTCGCCTCCCAGTCCCTCCGCAGCGGCTACAGTAAAACTCCTTAACTCAGCTCCGGGAGAGAGGAGGGAGGGGAAGGGACCACCTTCAGAGTGCAGCTGGAACTGGAAGCTGTCTGCCTTAGCCGTTAGAAATATGTGGAGAAATTACCTATCATTCCCTGTAGAGACATCCAGCAACCATCCCAACCCAGCTTTTCAGTTCGGTGATAATATGCTCCTATCAGTTTTAATAGCCCCATGCTGGATTCAGGAGGTATTATGGATTGTACAGCAAGCATATTGTCATTAAATTAAATTTTCAGAACATTCCCCAGCTCATCACAAATACCACAGAGAGTAATCATAATCGGTTCTCAACACATGTGTAATTGCCTTCAGCTGGCGTTTTTTACAGTTGACATTGTTCAGCAGTGATAAGGTGATTGGTGATTTGAATACACAGCTTGTTTCATAGCTGCCGTAATTGAAATATGGTATGTGTGAATGGAAGATTACATTAAGACCTAGGATAATCACCTGACATGAGAGTAATTGAGTCTACAATCTGCCACTGAGTCTCTCAGGGAGGGCTGAAATGAAAAGAAGCCATTAGTAGATTATGCCACTGCTGGCTAGGCTCGGCGCTGCTCGGCTCGGCGCAGCGCTGGAGCGACGGGATGGCATTCCTTGGCGGCGGGATGGGCAACGCCGGCCGGGCCGGGCTTGGCTGCCCCCTGCCCCGGGCCAGACAGCACCGCCGAGAAGAACAGCTGAACTTTTTCCTCGGGTCGGAGGGGCCGGGGAGGGAGACTGGCTCCAGAACAAACACTCTTGCTGGGTCCGGAATTATTGCTTCGTTCCGGTGGCGGAGACAGGAGGTCTGATCCCTCCATCCCATGCCTTCAGGAAGGGCGCAGTGTGTGTATAAAAAAAGTACAGCACGAATTTGTCCTAATGCGTTTAGGCGTAAATGATCAAACTCTAACTATTGTTTGACTGCTTATGGAGGGACCAAGTGTGTGTAATCTTAAATAATAATAATAATAATAATAATAAAGGAGTCGAGGATAATTCAATAGGTTTCTGCAGCCGGGAAGCATTCATAGGTAACTGTCATCTGGAATTTTAAGACTTATTCACAGAATTGGCTGGGAAACTCTAAATCTGATGTTGCATTCTGTTTGTTCACTGAAAAATGCAATGAAAAGAGTGTTTTTATTTTTTAGTGGGTTTTGGGATGTGGACTGCATGAGATACTTTCTTTATAAATCAAGTTTGGAAGTACTTAGGTTAATTATATGAAGGGTAACGAAGAGGAACTGTTGTATCTAACCTTTAAATATAAATGTAATAAGGTACCTGCAAATCTGGAACAAATATTTACTCCAGGTGTCCAGACTTAATGGACAAAAGCATAATTGCTTTTTAAGGAGAAAATTTTATTTGTTAGTCACTGAGGTTTATCTTGTGCTGGAATAGTCTGTTTTTATTTATTTATTTATTTATTCAACTGGAAGGTGATATCATCTTGTTGGGGTTTTGTTGTGTGTGGGTTTTTTTCCAAATCTACTGTATATACAGATCACAAACCCTGAAACAAAGAATTACAAACCCAGCTGAGATAAACATGTCAGAATTACTGTTAAGAGGCTGATGCCCAGAGTGTTTAATGGCTTGAAAAGATGATCAAGCATTTATGCAGCTACCCCTTGAAAAATTATTATTGAGCCAATAATCCAGTTATAATAATTAGTGCTGAGTCAATTAAGCTTAGCATGCAGAGAAGCTACATTTTAATATTACATAACTCATTCTCTTCCATTCTTAGAAAAATAAAAGTGGAATTACGAAACCGGTAATTTTATAGAAAAGCCATAATGTTCAGGTTAGATGCCTATATAAAAAGCCATATCGAGCACAGCATAACTAACTTGTAGGGTGTAATTCCATCAGGTTCTGAGGTTCTCCTTTGAGATGCTGTGAATCCCCATTCTCTCACAGCTCTACAGTATGTGGTAATTTTCAGAATCCAAAATCTGTCTGTACTATCTTGCAAATGACCATAGGAAACAGAGCTCAGCACACTGTTTTCTGCACACAGCTGATAGCTACTTAACACTTACCTGGCCAATTTTTGTTGTCTTCTTTAAAACCTCTTCAAAATAGGTTTTGTATCTTGCAGAAGTATCTTGCACATTTTTCTCAACTATTCCTGAAGTCTCAGCTCTCTCTAGCACTGGTTAGAACAAACCTAAAAGTGCAGTGGTAAAAGAATAGTGATTAGGCCTGTTTATTTTGGGATTCCACTTGTAATAACATTAGGCAGAAGGAAATTTTTAAACAAATAAGTCTATATAATCCAATGCAGTATCACTAAAAACAGAAGGATATGGGATTGGATATAACGGCAGTAGTGATATAAAAATGAACAAATTGTTAAATAGTGTGGTATCTTCCTCATCACAGCATACACAGCATGCACCCAAGGCTGCTCTAAAGGCTTTAACTGTCCCAGTGAGCCCACACCTTTGCATAGTCAGAGTGTCTGATTTGCAAAAAAGCGAGTATCAGTCATTATACGTAAAACCAGTTAAATGTGTGGATCACAAGCTCTTCCTGTAGGCTTGATGGTTGAAAAGTTCCCAGTTGCTTATAAGGAAAACATAACAAATTTTGTCTGGAATATATTTAACAGTAGTAAACATGGAATGCTTCATGTATTTTTCAATCACTTAAAAAAGTTAAAGGAAACCTATCCACTTCTAAAAAAAACAAAAAAAACCCACAACCAAAAAACATTTAGAAGTCTTATTTTCACTTATGCAAAAATGCATTGCCTTTGAAATTGATTTAAACAATGGTGGTGGAATTAACCAGAAGACCAGCATATGAAAAAATAATTCTCTAAGCATTCAAATCTGAAGAATGCTTAAAAGAGATCACTCAGTCACAAGGAGAGTAGCCTGCATGGTCCTTTTTGAGCATGAAATCCTTCCATGGTTTTGTAAAATTTGGTGGAGATTTTTTTTCCAGATCCAGAGATACAGGGCATTCAAGAGTATGATGGACTGTAACCTAAGGAAGTTCTCAAACTGGGTACTATTGAACATCAGTAATCATTGAAAGCAAAAGCAAATTTATCAAATCTCTGGACAGTTTGCTTAAGGATCTGTTATGGGGGTTAAAAACCTGGGTTTGTAAAATGAAAGGCTTTTGAGAAAGTTCAGCAGGTGCAACCACAAGGGAGAAAGCTGACTTGTCTACCTTTGAGAGATACAGAGAAGTTCTTCATCAGTTTCGGTATTACAGGTTAAAAAAGAATCCTGTTTGAGAAGAGAATCTGAAGATAATTCTGAGCAACAGAGTCTTAAAGGTCTCTTTTATCTCATTACTGCCTCCAAGGGAATACAAATTAGCCTTTCCAGTAACCTACAAGTAGCTGTGACTTGATTATTTCTTTTGGGGTCATAGAACCAGCCTCAACTTTGTATTTAATATGCCTTACTGTATGGACAATTGGGATGATCTCATCTCCTTTTTTAAGAAGAGTATCTAGTTTAATGCACTTGTCAGGCAACTCTTTGGTATAGTGTTTCCAATGGACTTTACTAAATCCATTAAGAAAAGTATCCCAATCATAGGATTATCCCTACATAGTTACACACCTGTCTATATTACACCTATTTTAAGAGCTATGGATTCAAGCCAGAAGAAATAGTACATCTTTCCTTGAGCTATGCTAAACTTTCCTCTGCTAAAAGTTTCCCTAACATATATTGAAAAATTTAAGACAAGTCTCTACAATTTTGCAAGTAGGGCAGACAGTCATGACTTTGGTTTGTTTGACTATAAATTGCTGAAACAATGCAACTTAAAAACAATACAGTAGTACTGTATGACACTGTCAATATCATTTATAGCACAATTTTACACAAAGGCAGGAGTATCATAAAAAAAGAAGTAAGTCCTATCAGGTGCCCTAAAATACCTTATGTCATAAATAAGTCAGATTTCTTAGAGGAAAGCAATAAAGTTCCAGCAGATTCGATTTTTCCCACTAAATAATCACCCTGACCTTTTTCACTAACTTCACAATAACAGTTCTTGAAGAAGCAAGCAAACACAGTGAGAGATTTGTACAGCACACCCGTGTCTAAAACATGAAGAAAATGTCGAAGAGCATTGATAGTACTAGTACACAAAAGACAGCATGGAATATAAAGCAGTGCATGCAAAAGCAAAAAAGGATACTAATAAAAATCAGTGGGCTGACTATTTATAAAGGAAGATATTGACAAAATACTGGATTGAGGAGAAATTACATAAACAGATTTGGAGATTTTTAAGGTCTCTTCCCAAAATACCTGAAACAGATGCAAAATTCCTCAAACTGTTTCTTTAACTTAGAAAATAGTTTCAGTTATAGTTGTTTTGTAGAAACCGATAAATTAATTGGTGGAATAACACTGGCAATGAATCTGGCACCAGAGGTTATATTATTAAATTATTTAATCCAAAATTCCCAATTCCTGGGGATTTTTTTTAGCATTAAAAGTAATAAATTCTACTGGAAATATTTTTCTTTATTACCACCAGGTAAAAAATCTTGTCTTTCTGTTGTTACATCTTCTGAAGATAATTTATACATTACATGAGAAAAACATTACTAAAGGTTCTTACACTATTTTGTATCAGAATATGAAGAAAGAACTTGGTTTTTAAAACAGCAACAACTAAAGTCTTCCCTATTACTTTTAAAATCTAAAAAGAAAAATAGTTGTTTCACAAAGGATAAAAAAAAATCACAGACAAAATCACCTGAGCAAGGTAGAAAAGTATTAAGAGGATAATTAATGGAAAGAAATAAGCCTGCAAGTGTTGGTGCCAGAATGTAATGAAATTGGTCTTCATTCACTGAAACACAATCAAAGTATTCAAATTAAAAGAGAAGGTGGCACAAAGGCTCCAAGATCAGTACCATACTACTTTCTGAAAAATCAATTTGTTGCTGCTACTCGCCAGCTGCCCCAAACCACGGACATGCCTAGTGCTGTGCAAGCAAAGAGTGCTTCAAGAGTACAGGGGGGGCGTTACTTTTATAAAGAGTCGCTTCATAATTAGAGCTAATAATTCTAATTTTTCCTTCTTTCAGCTATCGAATCCACTCCAATAAGAAAGGATGCCTAAGAATGCAACTCTCTGCCTTTAAATTAATCCTCAGTATATAGAAAACCACAGTCTATTGAAGGTTGTATATTAATCCGTCAGCTGACCAGGTTTCAAAATGTCTTTTGTACAGATAAGTTGTGCATACTTTGTTGCAAATATTGAAAGCACTCGTGTGATAAAACTAAATCCTCAGTATTTTCTGTCTTTGTGTAGCTAATACTCAAGATCTGTTGTTTTGATATTATAGCATGTGCCATGTGCTCCACAGTTCCACTGCTAGACGTTTACTCTTTTATTTTTTCATTCATGTCCATGTGCAATCAGTATAGCTCTTTAATAAGAGTTCTCAAATAGTGTTTTGTGTTACTTCTTCATAGTATCAATATCGTTTATAAGTTTATAATTATTACAACAAATATAATTATATTGTTGTAATATATTATTGTTTGTAGATGTGACTTCTTACTGATCCTCACTTAAGTGCAATAGCTTTTCAAATTAAGACAGCTACAACTATATTCTGAGGTCTGCTTTTCAAAAGCAGGAAATTTTACTTCCTGTGTAAAAAGGAAAATCTGAGAAAAGAATGTAAAAAAAATCTTAGGAAAGAATAGTTACAGAATGAATCAATGGTATTTCAGTTGATGGGATGCCAGTTGTGGTGCACTGGAGTATGTAGACATCTAGATAATGATAATTCTTCATTTATCTAGTGGCAGATTTAAAAAAAGTAAAAATTATTCATACTCACAGTGGTTCTAAAAAGCAGGGTTTAGGCTGTCTCCTGTGTACATGTGAAGCTGTGGCTGATTCAGGTCTCCAACAAAGACCCAATCCTGTTTGATTAGTTCTAGCAGATACTTAGCAGTTGCCCACCCCAGAATAAGTTGTCATTACTCTGCCACCGGATTAGCTTTAGACCTTGCTATTAAAGAAGATGTACTTATTCTTACTCAGTGTTAGTGCCAACCCTGAAATAAGAAGAGCTGTACAATTCCAAAATGCCCCAAAGTTACTCTCTGGAGACAAGGCTGTTGATGACTTATCCTAGATCAATCATCATTGAAGGTCGCCTGTCCTATTTGGCAATATTTGTTCAGTAACTAATAAAGATCAGCCTGCAGTTATTTATATTAGGTTATCATCTCTCCAGGGTGAAGCTTAATCCATTTTACAATGTTTTTCCCAACAAGACAACATGAGTTTCTCTGTCTGAAAATGAATTAAGTGCATGGTTTCTAAATATGGGATCTGACATTGTTCTTGCTACAAAAAGCAATTTATTCCCCAAAAGGCTTACACTTCAAAGGTTATATAAAAAGGTTCAAATATCAGTGCTATCCATTTTTCAATTACTGGGCTTCCTAACACCACTAGCTTTTGGACAGATAAGCAGTGGTATCAGTTTTCTTATTCAGCATCTCATAGGCTTCCAATTCAGCATCCCAGAGAAAGCAAATTTATTGTAATATATTTAGCTGGTTTTGAAGCAGTAGTATCCCGATTGTTTCCCACAAGACTATATGGTATATCAAACAGTATCTTAAAGAAGTATTTATGAAGCGCTAGATAATAATGATTGTGATCATTGCTGCAGATTAGAAAGCTTGACTACAGCCAGACTTGCTTATCAATTCAAAGTTTCTAATAATAGAAAGAAAATAGATTTCATCTACCAATGAAAATTGGAATATTTTCATTAAATATTAGTATTCTGACGTGGTTCTCTCTTCAAATATTATTATTCAGTTCAAACGAAAACTGATGAGAATAACAGACAAAACTTTTGCATAACGTTCTTAGTTCATAGTTTCTGTAACAACTAGGATATCAAGTTGCAGAAAAAATAACAAAAAAAGCAATATTAAAAACAATAATAATAACTTTTAAATTTAAATAAAATGTTCTCTCTGATCCAGACATCATTAGATATTGTATTAGTAAGTATATTAAAATATTTTTTCTTTACAAAGTGAATAAAATTCCTTTTTCTATCATTTCTGACTGTATTTTACGGACAATACAGCCAAGCATTGACATATTTTTATCAGCAAACTGTCATGGGAAATCTTTCAGAGTACCAGCACTGAGTCATAGCAACAGGTCTAGAGTTTGCTTCTGCCAGGAATTTCTAGGAGGAGGAAAAGAAAATGTTGATAAATTCTAAGCCAAAGTGGGAAGCTTAGTATGACAGAGCAGTTACTAAATCTGTCAAGAATACTCATCTGATGCTGATTGCAGGAACTCATTGTTTTCCATCTCAGACGAAGGCTGCAGTAAGAAGTGATACATTTTGATCTGAATTTACTTCCAAATTATGTCTTTTTGTTATTGTTATTTTGGCAAAGCAATATTTCATATTTCAATAGATGAAACTGATGTTTGTAGGGCACTGTAAAAAAAAAAAGAAAATAAAAAGGGAGAGGGAAAAAAAGGAAACCTCTACAGAGAAATCAGAACAATTGTTCAGAATCTGAAATGTTATAGTACAAGTAATGTAAGCATAATGAATAACAATCTTAGCTAGTACAGGAATATACAAGGGCTCACTTTTCTCAAATAGTTTGTGTTAGCGTTGCACAACAAAAACATCATGGCCTACCTTGCAAAAAAGGAAGAATTCGTGTAATAGATAAGATCAATTATGTTTCACAGGAAAATAGTAGAGAAAGGTTTAAAGAAGAAAGATATTTTTCTAGCTTCTTTTTTATGTTATCCTTTGGGTGGAGGAGAGCTTTGCAATGCTAGATCTGAGATTTTACTGTCAGAAAGTCTATGAGTTTAAGAAATTTTAAGGAATAGGGAGTTAAACTATGGACGTAAAAAGGAAATTGAAACAGAATCAAATAAAATACTGATTCATGAGAGACAAATATTCCCAAGCCTTTTTGCTAAAATAAGTCATATTTTACAGATATGAACCTAGTGACCCTTTTGTTGCTTTTAAAAGACAAAGGAAAAAAAAGTAGAACTACTGGAGAAGATGGGAAATCCAAGACATGTAAAGTAGCTAAGGATTTGATTACAGGGATTACAGGAAGGCCTACCAGAAGTTGTCCTGAATGAATGGACAACTATGCAAGTTGATTCCCTGGTAGCAGCAACAATTGATCTTGGGGCTGAATGCAGAGAGCAAAATGCTGTGAAACATCAGCCTTAAAGAACATTCTGCAGAAAAATCTGGGAGGGCAGGAAGTGAGTATTCAAAATTAGGTGATTTTCAACAACACAGAATTAAACTTAATTTTCTAGAAGTTCTTGATATGAGCTAATGATAATATGGTTGCAAAAAAGACAAGTGTGACTTTAAAACACGTGTGGAGTTTTATCCATTTGAGCGGAAGAAATGTAAATATAATGTGACAAAGCTGGGATACAACCTCATCTGAGATAATGTTTAAAACTATGATTATTCATGCTCAGGACAAAGAATTCCAACTGGAAAAGTTTAGGCAAGTTCCAACTACCATTGTCATGAGAAGCAACCTCTACATAAAACTAAAAGATATGCCACCTAGTAATAAGGAGGTTGAAAAGATACCCTCATTGATAAATATTTTGTGTCAATCAATACAAAAAAGGGAAAATAATTATTTAAGTAAAGTTACAATCATTTCAAAAAAATAGGTCTGGGATATAGGATGCCAATAAGTTAACACAGTCCAGAAATAAGAAAGGAAATTCTAACCATAAGACAAGTAATATTATTTTTACCTAGAGCAGTGAGATAAAGAAATCAAACTGATTTTGAGAGGGAACTCTGTCAATTTTTTATATAATAGAGTTGATAGCCAGGGCAAATGAATGAATGTGATAACTCAAAGACTGTTTTTCATCCTAGACTCTAAGTTTCTCATGGAAAAAGGCAATATGCACAAAACTGAACCAAAGCTGAATTGAATTAGGTAGCCTATTTGTAAAATAAGTACTTGAAAAGGTGTCATGCCAGAGATAATGGAGTGAGGTTTTTTTTACCTATTCCTAACATTTGGAATGGTGATAATTGATCCCCTTCCCATTTTGCTTCTCAGCTCTTTCAAACTACCTTTCCCTGTGAATCTAAAGCCTGCTTTTCTGTAGAAAGGGTTTTATTAGAGTATATGAGATTATTGAAGTGGGGCAGCTAAACCTCTGTGGTTTCATATAACTCTATCAAGACATTCCCAAGGCAAAATTCAGCTGAGGGAAGAGCGCAATACCTAGTTAGCTTGAATAAATTAATACCAGTTACAGAACACTCATTTCTTTTCAATATTTAGCCTCACCAGCTTCACTGCAATGTGATGCAGAAATACTGACCTATGAAGGATTTATCCTTTTTTTAGAAGTGAAGTTACTGAACTAAATGTGGCTTAAGTGCTTGCTTGAAAGCACTAAATTGATTGAGGATTCCCTCCTTTAAAATAATTGCAGAATTGCTAGGGTACTTGTAGCTGTTAAGTTCATACTTAAGTAAAGGTGTAATTACTGTGTAGCTTGTATGCAAAGGTCATAGAACAAAGCTTTGGATTACTTACATTTTGTTCCTTTGGGCAAAATAAGAATCTCAGATGGTACTTGGGGGCTTATCTTAATTAATATCTCATACCCAGGTCTCACCTTAAAATCTATCCTATTGAAACTGATTCAGTTATTTATTTGCAACATTTTGTTACTATAGCATCCAAGGCACTGCTACTGCTATGGTGTGGGATCAAGTAATCAACATCTATCATTCCAACATTAAGATTTACATAATGTTCATATTTGCTATTTACATACTGTTCATATTCATGTGTGCTATATTTCTTTATCACTGTATTTAGAAAACACAGAGGTGAGTGTGGCATCAGCTATTTTGTAAAATTCGTTGAATTAGGCATCTTTGTTCTACTAGTAATGGTTGGTAAGATGAATACACCAGTCTAAATTAGTTATTTTCTTTCCTCCATTGATAATTACCACTAGAGGGGATGAGTATGAGTTACCTATTAACTCCAATTGCTATGTTTAGCAGTGCATCAAGAAAAATACATTATCAGTCACAGCAAAATCCTGCTTCTTTTCTCATATTTATTTTAAGAACTTATCAGAAAAAAGAAACTTCCAGCTGTGGCAGACCCTCAGATTTCACTTTGTTCAAAACAATGTTTGTTTACTTGGTATATTGGTCATTACTCTTTACCAGTGTTAATTTCTTCTGACCATAAAAAGTGCAAGTGAAATATTTACCGTGATAATATTGGACTAGCACTGTAGAATCTCTATTTATGTAAATTTCTTCATCAAATGGAGTGAAATTCTGCCGTGTTCAGGTATATAGAGTTGGCTCCATTGACTTTGGTAGAGTCAGGAAAAAATTTGATCCTGTTATTTAAAAATTAAAAGGAATTTCATCTTAGTACACAGCCTTACAAAATCATCCATACTTCCACATCAGATATTATCTTCATGAGACAGCTAATATTCATTTTCATATGGTTCAGAAACTCTTATTCTATTAATGAATCCTAATGATTATATGTATTTATATAAATTGTGTTTGTAGCTTAAACAAGTTCTTACTGTTCAATTGATGAGTTATATTGAAATATGAAGCTTAGTACACTGTAAATTGTTAGAAGTAATGAATATGTAATAACATGGATTTGCACACGATAACATAACTAATGGTGTGCAGCATATCTGGTCAAATAAATTAACTCTCTGCTCATAATTAAACTAGATACCCTTGCTTTTTTTTTTTTTCCTTCAGGATAACCAACATCCTTAGTAAATACCATAGCTGCAGACACAGACATCAAAGTACAAGGAGAAGTATTAGTATTAGCAGTTGGTTAGAGCATGGTGCTAATAACATCAAGGTTGATCCTCATATGGGTCATTCACTTAAGAACTGGACTCAATCATCCTTGTGGGTCCCTTTCAACTCGTAATATTCTGTTATATATATTGATTGCCTATTTTAAGAAATACCACTACCTGTAATATATAAAAAGGGATGAGAAGGAAGAGTAGATATCTAGATTTTCAAAGCCAGATCGTGAAAGGTCTGAATAGAGGCCTGTTCATAAGTGTTTTACTCTGGCAGTAGCTTAGACTCTAATCCCAGATTCCATTTGTGTCACCTGAAGATCACATTGGACTTCACACAAATCATCACAAGAAACAAAAAAATTACCACTTCCTGACAGCTCTCTCAAAAGAAAAGTGGAAAAGAACTTCTTCTCTTTGTGATAGACTTGTGATACTGTATTTCATCTGCCTATAGCATTGCCTGTGTTACTGTATTTCATGTAATAACCAGTGCATCTATATGGAAAGTACTTGTTGATTATGAAATTGAAATCAATCTCCTAGACATTTTTAACTGCGTTGGAGAATGGTCTTAAAATTCAAAGTTCTTTTTTGCAAATTAGGTGACAGGAAAAACCCAACCAAGGTGCAGTTCAGAAGGGGCACAAGGGAAACAATGCATTTTGGAAAATCTGTAGCAGAAATGACAGAATGGAGGAGGACTGGTTAATTAGTAGCTCTGGAAAAGAGTCTGAGGCATCAGATAAAGATAGGAAACCAAATCTAACTCATCAATGTCACATAGTTGCAGAAAAACAAATATAATACTGTCTTCTAAAAAATGTAATGTGGAGTAGTCCCTTCACTCTTCTCAGAACTGCAAAAAAACAGCTTTGGTAGATATCATGTGTCGTATTGAGAAATGTACAGAGGACATGCACAGACTAGACAAACACAGACTAGACAAGCTAGTTTGCAACCAGATTGTCTCAATTTCAAGGAAATGTGTACTATGAGAAAAGATAGAAGTCGTGGGTTGTTTCATCCCAAGCAAAAAAGAGCAGAAAGAAAACTGCCAGCAGTCTTTGTGTATATAAAAAGCCTCTGTATACATGGATAGAAAGGAAATAACACATGTAAAATTCAGTGCTATGAGATTCAGATTAGATTTTTACAAAAATTTTACCTTGATCTTTTAAGGATATCTTTGATAAATTCTCATAAGATGACAGAGGAGAGTGGAGTGCTGTAAGCCCATGTTATTTTGCCTTGTGCCAATGGTTTTCCTTTTTCTATTACATATTTTACAATAGAATTATTATAAAAGAAATAAATTATTCCTACTCAGTTCTGGAAAGAAATCAGAATATGCTGAGTTGGAAGAGACTCATCAGGATCATCAAAACCAGCTCCTAGCCCTGCGCATGACACCCCACAAATGACAGGCTTGGTACTGTGACCACTTCTCTGGGGAGTGTGTTCCACTGCTCAACCACCCTCTGGGTGAAAAGCTTTTTCCTGATATCTAACCTAAAATTCCTCTGACTCAGCTTCATGCTGTTTCCTCAAGTCCTGTCACTGGTCATGAGAGTAAAGAGATCAGTACCAACCACTACTCCTCCCCTCACAAGGAAATTATAGACTACAATGAGGTCTCCCCTCAGTCTCCTCTTCTCCAGGCTGAACAGATCAAGTGACCTCAGCCACTCCACTTCCCCTCTGGACCCTTCACCATCTTCATTTCCCTCGTTTGGACACTTTCTAATAGCTTAATATCTTTTTTCTATTGTGGTGCCCAAAACCTCACACTATACTCAAGGTGAGGCCGAGCCAGTACAGAGGTAGAGTGGGACAATCAGGGTCTGCTTTGGTGTTTTGGTTATCTGCCTACAGGGAAAAGAACAGTAGTTAGGAAACTCAAAAGAAGGGAGGTACTGACTAGAGTGACAGTGTGCTAAGTCACAAACTTGTTCCCAGAATTTACTACTTGCTGTCTCTGACAGTTCCTTCTTCATTACCCTTACTTTTATTAATTCCACTGTGAATTTGTCTCTCATTTTACATATTAATCCTCAGAACTTTACTTGTTTAAGAACAGTTTGAAGAAATATCCACTAGCAGAGATGCAGGTATGGTCAAGGGATTTTAACTTACAGTTGTGATATCCCCCAGTCATTGTGACATGGGCCCTTGCAGTAACCAAGTCACTTTGTAGGTGTCAGTCCTACAACTAGACCTAGAAGTTAGTTTGGAAGACATGCAAATTCCAAATGTGGTGTTTCATGGCTTCTTGGTAAGCACCTAACCAATTTTTTCAGCATCAAAGCTTTTACTAGTCAAGTTACTAGCCATTGCAGAAATCTGTTAGTTATTGTTACTCTGTTTATCCTGCCCTCTCCTGTTTATCCTCCATTGTGTCGTGATTAAGAGTACTCATCCTGGGTAGGGGACTCAAAATTATTAACCCCTGTCTGAGAAGAAATTTTTAGATGCCTAATTCAGGGCTATTGATACCACAAGGCAAAAAACACAAACAGTATTTGTAGGTGTATTCCCAAGACAGTACAGTAAAATCAGTCTTCTGTCATTCTCATACCCACATGAACACACTCTCAAACAATAAAATTCAAACAGTGAGTACAAAGACACTGATGCTCTTCATTGAATTGCAGTGGAATAATGGAAGTTTCCTACACACACAGCCCAGGCCTTTCCATCATGATAGAAAAAGCAACATTTGCCATCACAATGAATGCAGTACTACAAAATAATAATTAAAACTGTATTGCTGGTGACTAAGTGGATAATGCATGGCTTATAATTAGCTTGGAAATAAACTCTCTCATACCATGAAGTGTACAGATGCATTATCCTTGGCTGGAGATTCTTCAGCAGACATACTGAGGAAATACTACATAATGTAATAAGCTGGATATTCATATTGAGAAAGAAATTCAGCACTATATTGTAAAACCAATATAGTTTAATTTCATTTAGTTATTTTCTATAGCAAGTTAATGACATATGCGATATCAAAGTGAAATCTTTCTATTCCTCATTTATTTAGTAATCTCTTCTGGCATCAGTAAGAAAAATATTTAACCCACACAGAGCCAATCTGCCTAAAAGATATTGGGCTTGGAGTGGGGTTTGTTTGTTTGCTTGTTTGTTTGTTTTCTTGTTCATTTTCAATAGAACTGATTACATTACACTGCCATTAAAGGCAATTTAAGTTGCCCAAGTGTAGTTTATAGATTTGCACAGCTGGAACAAGAGATCTGCTTTGGCATTTGGAAGCTGGACTGTGAGGACGTGAAAATGTAGAAATTCAGCATTAAGTGTTGGTAGTCAGAATGTATAATATTCTGACAACATAGTTTTAAGCTGAGCATATATGAGAGATCTTGAGTGACTATGAGCAACCCTGGTCACTTTTCTGAGCATAACTGAAATCACTGCATTAGCCTTGGTATCATTTGAACCACTTAGATTTCTCCACACCACTATATATGTTGTAGATGTTAGAGATCCAATTCTGAAATCCATTAAGATATTTGATATTATTGACACATTGGTTTCAAGTTTGCGTCAAGCATTTCTGCTGTACCTGAAATAAAATTAGTTGGCTAGCAACAAGCCAGAAACCATTACTGCACCAGGACAGCCGTGCCACCTTCTATTTTAAACTGGAAAGGAAAGAAAGGAAAAGGCCAAACTCTGTCCTCCTAGAAAAGTCAGCTCATTGCTTTTACTGGGGTTAGAATTGATCTGAATTGGTAAAGAATGGTGCACCATTAAATTTAGTATCTGGAAGATAAAAAGTTTTATTAGTCTCACAGAAACCGTTTGCTTACCAGTAAGACTGTATCATAAAGCAGACACGAGACAGTACATAAAGAATGGTTAGCTTCAACCACATAGTGAATACCTTCAGTTGGGTTTGGAGATACGTAAGATGTGCCCACTACTTTTCAGAGATTTTGGTAGAAGCTGCAGGCTGTTTTTCCTAGGGTTTATTATGTTTATCAGTTTGTTCTTGCTTTCATGTCTTATTATTATATATATTTACAAGCACAGTGTAAACCGAAAGCTTACTTGGCCCATCCCCAGTTTGCTTGAGGCCTACTGATAACATGGAAATATAATGGGAGGTGCACAGGGATAGGAAAAAGGTTATGGGGAAGAACATCACAGGATGTCTTAGTTTTACTGCATACCTTGATGACTTCATTAAGTTTTTTCTCTTTTTCTTTTTCTTTTTCTTTTTCTTTTTCTTTTTCTTTTTCTTTTTCTTTTTCTTTTTCTTTTTCTTTTTCTTTTTTTTTTTTCGTTTTTTTTTTTCTTTTATTTGTCTTTTCTTTTTCTGTTTCTTTTGAGTTTTCTTTTCTTTTTCTTTTTCTTTTTCTTTTTCTTTTTTCTTTTTCTTTTTCTTTTTCTTTTTCTTTTTCTTTTTCTTTTTCTTTTTCTTTTTCTTTTTCTTTTTCTTTTTCTTTCTTTCTTTCTTTCTTTCTTTTTCTTTCTTTCTTTAATTCTTTCTTTTCTTTCTTTTTCAGTCTCTTTCTCTCTTTCTCTTCTTTCTCTCTTTTCACTTCTTCTCCTTTTTTGTTCTCCACACCTCTCCATTTCCCAGCTGTAAGCAATTTTACTTAGTAAGAAAACCCCTCTGCCTCCAGCAGTGCCCGTTGTCATAGAACTGGACCTTGCACATGTTCTGCTCCATGTTAATGGATGGTCTACTTTCTACCTGTGAACTACACTACCAACAAACAGCCTTCTTTGAGTATTTATAGCAGATTTTTTATTTGATTTTGCCTTAGAAAATATGACAGTGTACTTAGATGGTCAGTTTCACCTTCAACTTTAAAAGTGTGACTGAAGTTCGAAATGCAGTGTAGCTGGAAAATAAGTTCTGTATTTTTAAGTGTTAGAACCCAGATGAGCTGTTGAAAGTAATAAAAGTCCCACTTTTTTCGGAATTAGGGCTAGTAATATTGTGAAAAACTGTTTTCAGAGTTTCTTCTTTCCCAGTCCTCCCTAAGCCTCTGATTCACCACAAATTATTCTTTTTCCTTTTAAAGCCCATCATATTCTTCACTTCTATTACTTTCCCTGTTTTTCTCCCACCACAAGAAGAAACCTCCAGGGGAATTTGCAAGATACATAGATGCCTTGGAAGGGAAAGGAGGAGACAGTTGTAGGTTATCTAAGGGCGTGGGTTGTATGAGAATTTATTTTCAAAAAGAAGTGCAGGTTATCTGAGTAGCAGGGTATATACAGGAAAATATGGTAATATAAAAGCATTTTAGTTCTATCTGATACATTCTTCTAGGCTTCTGAAAGGACAGATTTGCTTTTCTGAGATGTGCATATCTATACAATTTCATTTCTTTCATGAGAGCAAGAATGTGTAACTGATAGATTTTAGTTTTTATGCTTGTCTTTTATACCAAGATTTTGCACGTGCTAGAAAATATAATATTTACAGAAACACTTTTTAAAATATCTTTTAAGTTTTATATTGTGGCCAGTTAATTTTAGATAGGGAAACTAAATGAAAAAAAAAAAGCAAAAAAGATTTATTTTTTTTCCTGAGGAAGAGAGAGGATAAAGACACTTTTCAAAAGCAGAAAGATAATCTAACACAGAGAACTTGATATTACATCATGAATACCTAAAAATCAAAAAAGATAGTTTCAGAAGTCATAGCTCTTCCTCCAGAAAACCCTGGGCATTATTTTCAGATGCTTGGCATATTTTGTCATCCAAGCTGAACATTTACAACTCATGAATAAACAACAGGCTTAAACATCACTTTGATAGTGATCCCTTAATATTGTACCAATGGGTACAGAAAGTTGCAATCTTCACCAGCAAAGATTTCTGTGTTGCAAGCTGACTAACTGTGCAATGAAACGGCCATCAGAAAAAAATATTTAATAGGCAAGTAATAGATGTACCACTAAGATTGAATTCCTCTTTTATTAAGGACCTTAAGGCATCATTTAAATTTAAATTCTGGCAGCTTTTACTAAATAAATTTTTAAAAAATCTACAAGAGCAACTGTATTTTCTAATGCAACTTTGTTTCTTCAGGTGACAGAAAGTAATGTTTACACAGTTCCTTGGCATTAACTGTATTATTATTGTTGTTGTTGTTGTAACCATTGTCATTGTCAACACTTCCACTACTGCTACTGCTTTATAAATAAATTTTCTTTGGTTTATTTTAATAAATCAGGGTATGTTCTACAAATGTATTTAGGAGCCTAACTCCCAATATGGCTCCTAAAATATTGAAGGTATACTAATTCATAGTGTATTAATACCAGTGAAAGTATGATCCTTTTAAAGATGTGCATAGTGAGAGTTGCAGCTGAATATGTTATTTCAAGTAAGAGAAATCAAACATCCAGTATGCACTAAAATAAACTCCCATAGGCAACCGATAACTGTAGAAAGAACGAGTTACTAGTGAGAGATCATTTTTCATTAAATCACAGAATCACAGAATATGCCAAGGTGGAAGGGACCCACAAGGATCATTGAGTCCAACTCCTGGCCCTGCACAGAACCACCACCAGGAGTCACACCGTGTGCCTGAGAGTATCATCCAAACTCCTCTTGAACTCTGTCAGACTTCGTGTTGTGACCACTTCCCTGAGACTCCTGTTTCAGTGCCCAACCACCCTATGGGTAAAGAACCTTTTTACAGTATCCAACCTAAACTTCCCCTGACACAACTTCAGGCTATTCCCTCAGGTCCTGTCACTGGTCACTATACAGAAGAGACCAGTGCCTGCCACTTCCCCTCATGAGGAAGTTGTAGACTGCAATGAGGTCTCTCCTCAATGACTGGTTTATTTCTTACTTCTTAGCCCTTATTCTTTAAAAAAAAATCTGGAAACTTGTGACTCAAATCTGTTAAATAGTTTTATGAGAGATTAAATTTTTTCAGTTTTTCCACATTTTATTCTTAGTTGACCATTTTTACTATTTCAAAGAGGCTATTTCCATAATGATGGAAAGCAAACATTGCCCTCTACTTTCTACTTTCTTGAAAGCATTTCCTATCAAGCTGGAAAGGAGAAACTTAGACAGGATGATGAAAGGACATCAAAGATGAAAGAACATGGAAGAATGCTACACGCTCCATCATATGATTCTACGAGTTGTGTCTCTGAGGTCTTCCAGTTCTGTTCCAAACAGAACTGTGGAGTTCCATTCAACTCCACAGTTGAGTGGAGCCCTCTGGGTAACACATGAACAAATACAGTTCTTTTTCAAGTATAGTGTTCAACACACTGAAAAAAACAGGGATTTTTTTCTATTGCAGTGAGGAATTTTCAGTTTTGCTGAATGCAACCTAATCTTATTGAATCTGACAGTCAACAAAACCGCATTACGCTTTTTCTAATTTTTGTATTCAGAGTAGGTAACTGGGGCAGAGGCTGGATGATATTACATAGATGAGCTTTTAGTGACTATATTGATAATTCACCTATGTATTCTTGAATCTCATTTTGCAGTCCTGTGAATATGATGCCAGCCATCCAAATGACCCTATTTGAACTCATTTATTAGTGTGCCATTGGGATAATGATTAGAATTTTAAGAATCCATTATATTTTGTTATACAGGTATTATGGATTGTATGCAATTTTTACCTTGATTTTGTGAAATGCTGCATTTTCTGTGAAGGTTTTCCTCCTTAACTCCAAATGTTTTTGTAAAGAAGAGTCAGAGATCTTCCCTTGTCTTTATATAAAGGTGAGTATCCATTTCTGAAAGACACATAATGTTAAGAGCAGTTGTTAAAGTAACAGTAGCATATTACATTGCATTTCTCCTTTTTCTACATTTCTGTCAGACCCAAGAATGTTAAACACTTAAGCACACAGTGACATTACCAGGCATAAACAAAAGCATCTGCAGCAAAAGATAAAGAAGAAAGCCTTCTAATGAATTTTTTTAACTTCAAAGATGAGTAGAACAAGAAAATAATTGCACTTACAACATTATTTAATGGCCTTTTCATTAAATCCAACAAAGATGGTAATAAACAATCCAGGACCAGTAAGGGACAGATTTCTATCTTTGATTCATAGTGCTCGTCTCTGTGCATACTTAAAAATATGCTACTAGATGATGATTTATGTTGTGTACCTGAAGGCACCAGCAAGGACCAAGTCTTCAATATTTTCTATGATCTTAATTATTCACAAAAATGATGAGTAAACTCATTTATTCCATTTTTTTTGTCAATAAATACTAATTGATTCAAAAATAGTCTTGCATGATCCACATTGGCTTCATGAGCATTCTCACAAGGTCATAGCACTCCAAAGTGGTTGCACCTGTACCTCAGGCCAAAATAACCATGTAATCTAGAACAATATAACTGAAAAGAACAGGAAGAAGATACATTGCTGTAAAAGTCTGATCCAATCTGGCAAGTTCCTCATCCCACTTTGAGCAGTTTGCACTTTCAGTCTTTTTATCTTTTCTATTGACTTAAATAATTTTTTATTGTTGAAAAAGTCAATTTTTTGTAAATTAATCTAAAGGTGAAGAAGAAACAATGTTTATTATGTCTATTACTAGAAATAATTATTTCTATTAGTATCCAAAGGCATCATTTTTTTAGGAGTCATCTGAAAGAAAAATTCTGTCAAGTCTTCTAATACTTCATGGTGGACAGGACATGAATTAAAAAAATAAATTGAAGAAAAACAGTGATCTATTAGAGTAAGGCAAGGAAGGAGAAAAGATACAGAGGAGATAAAAAAGAAAAACTGTAATAAAATATGATATTTCTAACAAGCAGTGAGTTTACCCAAGGTCAGAAGTATCAGTTTCAAACAAATGTAAAAAAAAAGAAAGATACAATTTAGATGTAAGCATTTAAAACAGCAAAAAGAAACAATCAGGAATGTAATGAAAACGATTGTATACTAGACTTTCAAAGGCAGGTAAAGAAAAGTGGAAGGAAGCAAAAAGAAACCAGAAGGAAATTCTAAATAGAAGCAAGCCTAATGAAGTCCTACTAAAGATATCTGTAGCTGCGGGCAACTTAAAAAGCATGTAGTTGAAAATAAGAGAAAAGTGCATGAGCATATCTCCTATGACAATGGAGCAAGATACCGTTAAGACCATATCTAGCTCCCCATAATTAATCATGGAATAGTTGAGATGGGAAGAGACCTCTAGAGATGGCATAGTCCAGCCCTCCATTTCAAAGCAGGGTCAAGAGCTGATTTGTCAGGATCTCATCCAGTCAGGTGTTGAATATATCCAAGGATATTTCCACAACTTCTCTGGGTAGCTTGATCCAGTGTTTAGCCACTCTCACAATAGTTTTTTTCATATGTTCAAGTTGAATTTCATATATTTCAATTTTTGCCCATTGGCTTTCAGTGGGCAGCACTGAAAAGAGGCTGCCTCTGTCTCCTTCAGTCCCCCCTTCCTGATCAGGCATTTACAGACATTGATAAGATCCCCTCAGAACTTTCTCTAGTCTAAATGCTCCTAGGTCTCTCACACTCTCCTTATGTAACAGGTGCTCTGAATGGTCCTTAATGATCCTGCACTTGTCCATGTCTCTCTTGTATCAGGGAGCCCAGAACTGGACCCGGCACTCCAGATGTTTCACACTAGTGCTGAGCACACTGATCCTTTCAACACTCCTCCTAACGTATCCCAGGAGACCCTTGGCCCTTTTTTCTGCAACGGCACATTGCTGACTCAAGGTCAGCCTGTCCACCAGTGTCTCCAGGTCCTTCTCTGAAAAGATGATTTCTAGTTTGTAGACCCCATCACATATTAGTGTATGGGGTTATTCCTCCCCAGGGGCAAGACTTTCCATTTCCTTTTGTTGAACTTCATGAGATTCATGTTGGCCCATTCCTCCAGTATGTCAAAGTCCCTCTGAATGGCATCACAACCCTTTGGCCAATCAGCAAGTCCTGCCAGTTTTGTATCACCAGTACTGAGGTTACACTTAGACCCATTGTTCAGGCCATTAATGAAGATGTTAATAGTAGAGGCCCCAGCATCTACTCCTGCAATTTGCTGATCATGAGCGATAATATTAATTTGAAGCATTCTGACTAACTGGCTCTTTGAGCACAGAATTTGGTTTTCAAGTATATATGAGTTTTGAAAGAAACAGTATTGCTGTCTTCCTTATCTTTGGATTCACATAATATAGGAGCAAAGAACTATAGTAACTAGATTAACTGTAGAGCAGATTAACTCACAGGAGGTGAATCAAAGCAGTTATCAGTAGAAAAGTTGCATGACAGGAGTGAAGGGTTTTGGATTCTCCACCATTGCATTCTGGTAAAAGGATATCTGATTTGGGAACCAGAAAGAAGATTTTAACAAATGGAAGTTAGCACTTGATTGGGCCAAGAGAAAATCTCTACCCTTTTTAATCATTCTACAATGTGTTTATTAATGCAGAAGCAGACTAGATATCTTGCTATCATATTGTGTTACATTCCAGTTAACTAGTATTGGGGTTCAGTGAAAGACTGTGTGTTAAGGGGAAGACAGATGCAGATCCATGTATTTAGTGAGAATTTTTTCACCAACATATGCTCTTTCACTAGCAGTTGCTATAAAAATTGCTGCTTTACTCAGTTTGATTAAAGATGCTGTTGTTGAACTCATTAGAAATGAATGTTTTATCTTATGTCTTGAATTCTGGTACAGAGTATAGAGATAAGCAGCATCCGCTACTTGTTTGACTTCTTGGTCTGTCATAAGGCCAAGCATAACTTGGAATGGTAGAAATGCCACTGTGCAGTGATAGGTCCATCAGGAAAGACATTTTTTACCATGATCAACAAATTTTTCCTGCTGAAAAATATTCAGAATGGGAAGAGGGATGAGTGTTTGGTTTTTTCTTGGAGCATGTTAGCATGAATATGGGAGGAAAAATCTAAAAAAACCCTACTTTAGAAGAAAAAAACTTTATGTATATGAGTAAAATTGTCAGTCATTCATTTACTATATCTGCCAAAAAGGATAGCGTATTTGGCTGCTCAAACTATTTATATTGGGTCAGATGAGTAGTAATTTTTTCAAGGAGAACCAGAAAAAACAAAGTGGTTTTATACATATATCTGAGACTAGAAACAGGAAGAATTACTAAATAAAAAAGTGCTTTCAAAAGTGGTCAGTAAGAAAGCTGAAGGCTTATTTCATCAGGCTAGATAAAATGAGGTGTTCTCTGAATATTTCTTAATGAAAGAAAAGGGATAGCTCTGGAAAAGATAAGTGGTAGCCAAATTAATCATGCTTCATCTCTAACCTGCTCTCCTGTCTTCTTGTGAGAGTACTGTATGGTAACACATACATATGTCTGCAAGAGCTTGAAAGTGCCACCATTTTTTTCTGCTACATTGTTTCTGCCTTATCAAGTAATCTTATCCACAATTTAGGTCACAGAGAAAATATACCATTGATTGGTGGCAGGGATAAAAGCTTAGGATGGCTTTTTTTACAAGGTGTTAAGTGCTTTCCATATTTGGGGGATTTTAAAGCCAATTAGCTTTGGATGTGACATTGATACTGAGGGGTTTTGTGAACCCAGACTGGGCCAAATATAAAATGCTTGACTTCATCTCTCCCTCTTGGGCTCTATAAGAAGTTTTGAAGACAAAGTTCAGATGTACAGAATTAGCTGATTTGCGTCTGCCCTGGCTGGACTATACGAAAATGTAAAATCTTGATGTCCCAGCTTCTGCTAAAACTTAGAGCAACGACAGATTCATGAATATTTATATTTCCTCATGTAGACAAGCACTCAGATGCCTAAATTATAGTCTTAAATTTAAACTTTTTGCTTACAGAGTGAGGAAAATACATGTTATGAAACTGCAGTACTGGCACCTTGGTTATGTGCTGAAACTCAGGTTCCTGGAGCTAACCATTTTTTTGGTGTGTTTTGTAGGAACAAGGATCTTGGACTAGGTCGCTAAGTAAACAGTATGAAATCAATCTTCTATGACAGATAATTGAGAGAATTTGTACTCAGAAGTATTTCAGAGTTGCCAACACAAGGAGGGCTTACTACACAGGTAAAAGGCCTGAACATTTAGTTGATCCTGTTTGGTTAGTGGTAATACATGATAGAATTGCTGTAGTGACTGGGAACAAAACACAGTGCATGTCATACAAACAGAATTATTGGCCTAATTAAGATTAAAGAGAAGTCAGGTATTACCTTTTTCTCTTATAATTGGCTTTTGTTTTTAGAAAATGAATGAGTTATTCAGAAATACTTTCAGAAGGAATCTGCACAGACTCTGGGAGTCCCAAGAACTCACAAACACATTGTGACTTTCCCAGATGGGATATCAACTAAAAAAACACAGCAATTGTTGGAAGAATGTGAAGGTTATCATGCAAAGCATGTTTATATGGTTCAAGTGAGAGGAAATGATGGTAACTGCCAGAGTAGTGGGGGAACTTCCTCTTCAGAATACTCTGACATTCATTCCCCTTGTTTAAAGGCACATTATTCCTCATCATTGTCAGAAAAACCAGGAACATTATCAATGCACAATGATAACTCCAAAATAAATACTCCACAATATGAATATATGTATGGTTATCTAATATAATTTTACTAAATAAAACACCATTTACCTTTTTGTCTCTGCATTTTTCACCTCATTCTTAAATTTAAATTTCTTTTGCTATGAGTTTTTCAAGTATTTTAACTTTATTTTTCCCTTTTCTTTGTCTTTCTGATTAAACATATATGTTTCTCATTGTCCCGTCCTTTTGCCCTAAAGTCTCAGTTCATAACCATTACTAGTTTCTACATCAGCTATTCTGAGAAAGTTCATCATATGATCAGAAGTCATGTCTTCTAAGGCAGAGAAGGTTCACATTAATTGGTACCAGTTCAGGAACTGGTCCTAATAACTACACCAGCTCATCACTATTCCCTGTTCTCTTCAAAGTAAAGCTTAACTTTCAGTTTTACATTATTAACCTGCTTTTGTTGGCTTTATCTGTGCTGTTCCTTCTAGGACTGGATGGTATTTCACCACCTTCCTGAGTTGGCAGGCACACAGCAGCATGAGCACTTGAAGAATATTTTCTTTTGTACTAATATAAATAAATAACGTTCTTCAAATTCTGCAATGTTATTGGATTAGCATATCCTTTACTACCAAGAAAACATGTTGGCAGCATGATTATTTGTCACTTGCCCTCTGTGTTGTGGCTGGTCTACATAGACCCAATTGTACAACAGGCAACACTCAGAGCCCTGCTTAGAAGTAAATTCCAGAAGTCCAGATAGATCAGAGATGTAGATATCTGAGAACAAAGAAAACAAATTCTGTTTATACAGACATAGATAAATACTTCATTGTAAATTTCAAAATGTTTCTGTGTTTTAATGATACCAGCTTATCGAGGTCAGGAAAGAACCCTTTGGCCCTTTCTTTCTAGCACTCGTTCATACCATTAGCCATAACTAAAAGAAAAACACAAAAAAGATCTTACAATTTTCTCCAAAGTGTACTTGTGCCAGTGGAAGTCAGAGGAATAATTCTCTCTCAGAGCCTAATTCTTCTGCAACCTCTACAAATGAGGAGAGAGATTGTAGTAGTCTTTTGTTCCTGGACTTAGTAGAATGGAACCTTTGTTTTAAATGGGGCTGTATCAACCTTGTTGAATTGAGGGCATCCAATTCTCCCACCTAAAGCTGCTCTCAGCTTTCTTGGTTTTATCATAAACTAGCAAGGGGCTTCATCTCTAGATCCAGGGGTCTCAAATCAGGTGAAAGCTTGAACTGTCACCTAAATGCTGTTTCCAGCCACCTTTTTTTATGTCAGAAAAAGCTCAAAAGTGCAAACTCAATTAAAATGCCCCAAACTTGTTATAATTTTAGAACAAATTAACAGATATTTTTATATCTATTTTTGCAAAACAGCTATATGAATATAGTCTCACATATTCTTGCTAAATAATGTTAGCTTAATATAACCTTTCAGAAAAAGCTGCTGCCATATTTATTTCTTTGTATAAATGTGAGGTGATAGAACCTGATGTCATTCCCTGAAAACAAATGTTTACAAATATTCAAGTCCATAAATCTGTAGGAGAAACAAAATACAGAAAATTCTTGTTAATGCAGTACATTTTCTGGTAATTTTATAGTCTAATTTTCAGTGGTTCCCTACAGAATGAATGCAGTTCAGAAGGCAATTCTATAAAGTACTTTGTGGATAACTATTATCGGCTAATTATTAGAAATTGCATGTTGTTGTTAATTGCATAAATAAATTGTTTTATCTGGAAGCCATTAAAAAAATGTTGGGTGTTTGAAGCATATATGGTTTTGATGTTCCTGTATAAAACATTTAACTGTTTAGCTCTAAAATAATGGCATGGTGCTTTAAACCATTTTTTTTACTCTAATGCATTGAAAGGGAAAAAAACTCCTGAATTTCAAAGAGGTTTTTTGTGAAGTGTAGCCTGGTGAACCTTTACACTAAGATGTAATACAACTGCTCATGTTTTTGGCAAATACTGAAGACATTTTCCTCTCACTTTTCAAAATAATGAGAAAAGAAAGTTATATAAATATATTTTCACTGACTCATTAAAATTAGAGTAGCAGACATATAGAAGATTTGAGAGAGATGAGAATATTTTTTGTGAATATTCAAATTTACAAATGCGTTACAGTTTCCTTGTGAAGATGTTTGTGTGAGATTGTTCTCAGATTTGTGGGGCTGGCCTTAACAAACTAGAACCTTTAACTACTCTTGTTCTAAGTCAGTCAAGGAACGTAAAGGTATTTTTTCTAGCTACAAAGTTGATTACACTAATTTTTTATGTATGTCTAAGTAAAATCAAGAGCTGTAGAAGTTTGTCTGCATTCCTTCAGCTTTGTAAGCTCAAGAACAAACTGAGGTGTTATGGCTGACTAGGTAGACTTCTCCCATTTACTTTGTCTGAGTCAGAATTCCATACTGAGTATGTAATTGGGCTATAAATCTAGGCAGTTCCTATTTCTGTTTTGAAATAGTCAGTTGTAGAGGCATAGGAAGAAAATATGCTTTGCCCAGGAAAAGGGTATCACCATGGATATGATCTTAGCATTTGTACAGATATTGGGATTATGCTTAGTAAGGTAAGCAGCAAGTTTGTCCAAAGAGTAATGTTGGGCAAGATATGAATGCTATTACGCATATTGGATATTGCTAAAATGATTTGTTTTGTGCATAAGAAAATGGGCCAAATCACACTTGCTTATAGACAGAAAGAATAGGAACCCAGGTAGGTGAATACATGGGGCAGAATCTGTCCACTTGTAACTGTCCTTATGCAAATTAGTGCTGCAGCCAGTGGTGAGAAACTGGCACTTCTAATCTACAATTCATCTCTTCCTAAAGTATATGTATAGTCTGTGCTTTCTATGATCCTCATAGGCAAACTCAGGAAGTATAGACTGGATGAGTGGACAGTGAAGTGGATTGAAAACTGGCTGAATGGCAGATCCCTGAGGGTTGTAATCAACGGCACAGGATCTAGTTGGAGACCTGTCACTGTATCTGAAGGGAGATGCCAGGTGGACGGAGCCAGGCTATTCTTGGTGGTGCCAAACAATAAAACAAGTGGCAACAGGCAGAAATTGATGCACAGAAAGTTCCATCTGAACATGACGAAGAATTTCTTTGCTGTGTGGGTGACCTAGCACTGGAACAGATTGCCCAGAGAGGTTATGGAGTCTCCCTCACTGGAGATATTCAAGAACCATGTGGATGCAATCATATGCCATGTGCTCTGGGATGACCCTGCTAGCTGGGAAACTGGACCAGGTGGCCCACTGTGGTCCCTTCCAACCTGACTGTTCATGATTCTGTGATTTTATGATTCTGTGAGCTAAAGTTTTGCATCATAGCTAGTTGAGGAAGGTGACTGATAAATTGCAGAGGAGGGCTACTTTTCAGACTACAGTAGAAAAGAACCTGGAGGTCTTGGTGGACCTGTTGAATGTGAGTTAGTTGTATGCAATTGTAGTAAAGAACATCAACACTATAGTGGGCTTTATTAGCAAAAGTGCACCCTGCAGGTTGAGGTTCCATCCTTTCACGGTGGTATTTGTGTCCAGTTTGTAGCTGGATTCCCAATACAAGGAAGGCATTGTCATATAAGTGGTCAGAGAAGTAGAGGACATACCCTATGAGAAGAGGCTGGAAGAAATGAGTTTGTTCACTGTCAATCAGAGGAGGTTGAGGTGGATCATTTTGCTGTCTTCAGCTGCTTAATGGGAGGGCAGAGAGAAGACAGAGATAAACCCTTCTAGGAGGTGTACACTGTTAGGACAGGACGCAATGCTGACATGTTGAAACAAGGGAAATTCTGACTAGAGATCAGAAAAAAATTTTTCACTATGAGGACGATCAGTTGCTAGCACAGATGTCCAAGAGAGGTGGTGGAATCTCCATCCTTGGAGATGCTCAAAACTTGTCTGCACAATGTCCTTCAAAATCAGATCTAATTAAATCTCCTTTGAGATGGAGCTGGAATAGAGATTTGCAAAGGTCCCTTACAACTGAAAGTTTTAAATTCTATGCTAGAAAGATAAGTCTAGTTTAACATTTGTTTCTACACTATCAAAATGATCAGGGGTTTTTTGCAAAAATTAGTTGCCATTTAGTGGTACTAGCCACCTATACTACTTTTGTGGCTAGGTGGATTATAGAGATACAGAATTGTTTTCTGGTATGTCTCTTCATGGAGGCAGGCGAGAGAGGAGAAGAAAAAAAATTTAAAAATAAAATAGCACCACTAAATGCAGTAGGATTCAGAAAGCACTGCTGAACCCAAATCAGTCTGTTGTGACTGCTGATGCTTTCTCCCAAGTTGCCTCCTGGTGTCCTCTGTGCTGATTTGTATGTAAGTCACATTGAACCCACTAAAAATTATGAGCATTTTTAGAACATAACATAAAAAGTCATATTACAATTGATATAATCAATCTGGGAATTTTCATAAACTATTACAGTATAATGGTGCCTGCCAGCAGTGCTATAATTAATTTAAGATAGCATCTCCACTAAACCCCCTAATTTTGCAGAGCTTATAAATCTGATAAAAATTCCTTCCAGACTGAAACTAGGTACACAGGGTCTTGACTGTGGAATTATTTATTCAAAAAATATTAATAGAAGAAAATATGATCATTTCTTATGATATTTTAAAACAGGCATTGTTTTACTAAAATAAATGCAGCAGGTGGAAGCTGGAAGTGACAAAAAGTTGCTAGTTTGGCAGGAAGAGAAATGTCAACAATGATACTCAGAATTGCTCAAGGAGGTTGCAACAGCCATAGGTTGAACCTCCTTTTTGCTAGCTATCTAAGTTCAAAAAATTTTCCCATTTTAAATCAATGCTTTAATTTACTGTATCTTTTTTTTTATGCTTAACAAAATGTACTCATGGATTTTTCTTTGGCATACAGTAATAGTCAAATGCCAGAGTAATGTTCATTAATATTTCAATACGAATTTCCTTTTTGTGATCTTTCTTTGCTTTCTTGAAAGTCCTGATACCAAATAATTAAGAACCAAGTAGTCATTTTACAGAACAAATGGAACTTTGCAGTCCTGTTAGGAAAAAAATCCAAACATCAGCAATAATTCTATTGTAGTCACTGAAGATCAACTGTTGTATTGGAGGAACACCAAATATTGACAAATAGACTGTTGTTTTGAACAAAATCTCCCCATACAGTGCCTGACAGCAGGTTGTAACAGCCTTCCAACCTCCTCCTCCTCCAGTTTGTAAATGGGCCTTTGTTACTTTCACATTGAGGACTTTCAAACCTCAAGTTTTAAGCAGTTTCTCTCTCTCTCGACATCAAGTCCATTGTTTTTGGCATTGATCCCCCACATAGCTATTCCCCGTTATAGAGGACAGTAAGAAACCATAAAGAGAAATTCTTTACCCAGCTCATGTGTGAAGTGTCATGGGATTTTGACAGCTGAACATGGGTGAGGAGAGGATAACATGGAAATGAGCAAAGGCGGTTGCTGAAGAGATGATAGGCCTCATTTTAAGAGCTCTGGCTTTGGAGATTCATTTCTCAGCGATACTGAAGACAATGACCTTGTAAGGGAACAAGGGCAATTTCATGACTTGGAGCAACCAAGGGACTTGGAGCTTGGAACACCTGGAGTCCAGTGAATTAAAACTCCACAAAAGAGCATGACTATCAGAAATTTGATGGTGTAATGCAAAATACATGATTTGTAGCATTCCAGTTGTTTTTATAGCTGTTCAGAAATTGCTTTATTTGGGGTCTGTTTTAGGGAATAAATGTAAACAATGGTATTTGGATCTTCATAGATATTTCAACTGCCCTAGGAATAAGTATGATAAAGTTTTGGTTTTTTGATTTGTTGTGAAAAGAAGCTTTTTCAGGAAACTTCCTCAGTTCCTTCTTACTAGTATACCTACCATAGATTTTAAACAAATCATGCAGAATTTTGTTTTCCTTCCTTTTCTAAACACACTATCATAATCATATTCATTCTGAGAGCTGGGTGTTGATACAGTAATCACTGTGATGCCTGGTCAGATCAACTGAGATTCACATAAAAGAATCAAAGAAGTTTTAAATGATAGTTGGTAGAATACATACACAAAACCAATACATTTGCATATTAGTATGAAATTTTGGAAGAATACTCTGGCTGCACACTAGTGTTTACTTTTTCTGAATATTTTAATAATGACATATATAAGTTTGATGAAGTTTTAAAACAATTTTAGAAGGAAATGAGAGAAAGGTTCAAAGCCCAACTTCCATTTAAAATACATGTTGCATTGCTTACAGGTGTTCTGTTCTTTGTCACATATACTTCAGAATTTGAATACTGTAGCAATAACTTCTATGAAATCCTGTATTCTAAAAGAGGAAACATCACTGAAAGGACCCAGAACATTAAGAAGAAAATGTGCTAACTTCCAGATGATGTTGAATAAGACAGTGTATGAAGAGTGATACGCCATTTGTTAGTACAATTTTATTGAAATTAATAATACTCTTTCAGGGAACAGGATTTTTTTTTAAAAAACCCCTTTCACTCTGAGTTCGAAGACCATTAGCCGCAAAAACATATTTCATGTTGATGTCCAAACTAATTTTGAGAACGTGAACCATAATTCATTTAAGTATCTGTCAATAATCGTTATACACTCTGATTAGGGAGTAGGAAGCCATGTTTGAACTTGCTAATCAAACAGTAACAAATCAATTGTGTTTCCTTTGTGAACATGATTACTAAATTTAAATGTTAGCGAAAATACCTGATATATGGATAGCTGAACATTTAAATGGAATTCACTAATCAGAACTTTAATTTGAACTACAGGATTTATATACCTTAATGGTACAACTGGACTGTTTTGTAAATCTGTTCTTGCTACTGAAGATGTGACATTAAGGTTGAATGTTTTTTGTGTAGGTCTTAATGGCTGGACATGCAAGAACATCTCAGGTTTTACTGTCTCTTTAATAAATTGTGTAAATATGACATCTGTAATATGTTTTAAAATAGAGACCTTGATTTCTGAAACTGATTATAATATTTACTCTAAACATCATTTTGGTGGTTATAATTGATGAGAAGATTTTACCAGCCTTAGGATAAATCTGCAACTATGATATATATTTATTGG
Source organism: Pipra filicauda (assembly GCF_003945595.2). Lineage (NCBI taxonomy): Eukaryota > Metazoa > Chordata > Aves > Passeriformes > Pipridae > Pipra > Pipra filicauda. The sequence goes on from NW_024104727.1 coordinate 425,843, forward strand.
CAACAAGTTTAGCATAGCATTTTCCACAATGTGATTGCAATTTCATAAGAGTTCAGGCTATTTCTTTCTGAGGTGACAGAATAGTTAGGTACTGAGCATTATGATTTGAATTTTACTTATAGAAAAATTGTAAAATATTGTCAGGGTAGAATTAATCTGTTTAGGTTTTTGTTTTTTTTTTCTCATTTCATTGGGAAAAGAAAAAAGTTGACTATGTTTGTTATTTTCAGTTCTAGTTCTAGATTATGGTTAGTTGTCCATGGGCAAAATGAAGTAACTTCCATGGTTTTAGTCTGAGCAAATATCAGTCATGTTTTACTGTCTGAGAAAGCTTTGGTTCTTCAACTGTTTTCATTGGGAAAACAGGGAGTTGGAAGTTATACATTGTTCTACCATCTCCCTTTATTTCAAGGAGTAGCAAACACTCACATCTACTTTTAACTACAGATTGAGGTGAACTTGGTACTACTTGAATTTATCCTAGAATATAATCCCTATTTCCTATTCAATACATGTGGGATCACAAAAAATGGGGTGTGTCTAGAAAAGATCCCAGGAGGTCACCTGCCCCATCTCTCAACCCCAAAGCAGAATCAATAATACGTAAACCCTTCCTGACAGTATTTATCCCACTTGCTTTTAAAAACAATGCAGTGACAGAAAAAACACTACCTTCCTAGGCAATCCACCCTGGTGCTTCATTATCTTACCATTGCAAAGTTTTCCTAATGCTTAGCTTAAATCTCTCTTCTGCAGTTTAGGCACACAAGTGGTCTTATTAACAGTGAAAATGGAGAACCATTTATTACATTCCTCATTGTGGCAGGATGTGGAATATTTGAAGATGAGTATCTCTTCAATCAGTATCCCCTTATTCATAATTCCTAGTCATCATGGCAGATAGGATACAGCAGCAACATGAAGGAAGTAGCTCAAGGCCATTCCATTTTGCAGTGGCACAATATTAGGCTATATTTAAGCGACCATGAAACCACAACTGAGGAAATCACAGATATTCAAATTTGTCCAAGTAAAATCCACATTACAGTCAAGAGAAGGACTGAAATTAAATCTGTAATAAGTGAAACCAAATGTCTTGCTACGGAACATGTCCCAAAAAAGCTGTAATTTCCCTGGTGAATACCTAATTCTGTACGAAGCCCAGTTCCACTCCAGAGCTATCAAAGAGTAGATGGAGAGTGTCTCTAATATTTCTGAATACTCTCAGTAGGTGATAAGTATATTAATGTCATATATTTTTATTTGATGCAACGCTGTTAAGCAACCAGAACAAAATTACTATTTGCATTTCACTTACATGCTTTTGATTCAGCTTCTTTATTACACTTCATACTGGCAGAAAGAGTTGAAAAACAGGTTGAAATGAAGCTTCCATGATAGTTCATGCAGGAGACTTTGAAATGTGCTTTCATAAGACATTTTCTCTAATCAATATCGGTCCCATATCTGTTGGTGAAAAGCGAGTCGTAGTCGGATAAGGAGGAGAGGCACTTCAAGAAAACTGATTTAAAATGAAAGTGTAGCTGTGCAAATGAAGATTTAAAGTTTTTCTAAATTATTCCACCTTGTCAGGAACTTCACTGAATTCCCAGAACAATATTGGCAGGGTGTGACCAGTGACATCTCTTGTTCTGTGTAGCTCTTGTGTAATCGCCTTGTTTCATTGTTTCAGCTTTGGTTGGAAGGCGTTAAAAAATTTAGTAAGTACTGCTACATAATCTTTACTTGGTATCTACTTGCTTTCAAGAGTACAGTGGTCTCCTATTTCCTGCCTGGAACTTTTTAATTTTGCACCTGGGTTGTGAAACAGATTCCGAGACAGTCTTAATTATTTAACAAAAACAATGACTTAGTGTTCTGCAACATCAGGGTCTTTTGTTATATAAAATGTGACTGAGTAAACATGAGACTCTTATCCCTAGTCTTCCTCAGTTCCTTTTATGAAAGATGAGAATAAATGTGTTGACCCTTCCTGCTTTCAGTACAAGCACTGAACAGTTTGTTTCTATATTTTATTCCTTTCATTGAGGAAATTTTTACAATATAGGGCTTCATAGGTCAATAAACTGAGGCTTCCTTTAATTTTTTTTTAAACAGCAGCATTGACTCCAATGTATTAATGATGGTCATATGCATAATCCACTATGCCCAAAGTTTGTGGCAAGTGCTTAAGTGTTTGCTTTTTTTTTTTAGAAGTCAGGTCCCCTTTTGGAGACAAATTTCTATTTTATAATTAGAATATCACTTCCCTTCAACTTGGATAGAATATTTCACTACCCAAATGTGACTTGACAACGATATTTAAATTAGAACAAGTCGAAATGGAAAATATTAATTAAAAAATTTAGCAAGAAAATTTCTTTTTTTAATTAGGAATAAAATAACCACCTTTGTGTATCTCCACTTAATCCTAAAATATTGTAGGTAGGCCTGATAGCACTGCTGATTACTCAGTGTTTTCTGAATCAAAAGTCTTTGTTCATAGTTATGTGTTTTCTCAAGCTGGAACTTTCTTCTAGAACAGATGAAGAAAATAAGTATAGGATTGTATAAAGAAAACTAGAGCCTTAAAGGCTGTTTTGGTTCCTGTAGCTGAGAATAGGTCTGGGCAGCAGAAATGAGGACGGAGCTTGCCTCTCCTCTGCCCTCAATTGCCCAGCTGCTGAACCTAGAAAAGAAAAAGATAGATCAGGGAACCAACCCAACTGGAGGGGACCTGTCAGGGAGTATGTTGTAATGCCTTGCTGATGAGGGGGAGGTGGAGACTGACTAAGAGTAGGGCAAGGGTGAGGCAAACAGCATCTTCCCCAGTCTCCTTGTTTTCTTTTTTAATGGAAGGCTGTTAAGACAGGAAAGGACAAGGGAGGTATGAATAGAGTTATGATTTTAGTTTTTGGTGCAGTCATGCAGAGCACAACACTGATCCTTTGCAGAGTAGTTACTGTAATGCAAAAAAATTAAATGTGAATAATGTTCTATAATAGTATATATAAAATAAGGGATTGCAAAAGCAAATAATTCATTTAAGCCACTTATCTCGCTTACTGGCAAATTGCAGGAGTATTTTGTCCTCATTTTCTTCTCACAGCCATTCCAGCTCCGTCCTCTCTAACAATGTCCCTGATGTTTTGGCTCTGACTGCTCTTAACCACATACAAAAATTGTCTGTCTTTCTCATATCAGTACCATTCCAAGGCACAGCAATTGGTACCAGGAGGGACAAAATCCTGACTTTTACTCTTGAATATATTTAGGAAGGACAAGATAGAGGTACATCCACCTCATCATCTAGCCTATAACATTCTCAAGCTACAGTATTTTTGCTGCTAAAACTCTGGAGTTAAATGGAGACCAAAACATCAATTTCTAAACCCTGTCATTACTTTATTAATCATTAATAAGAAGAAATAAAATAGATAAATGCTTGTTTTAGGAAAATAAGTTGCAGGTTTTGGACAGGGAAATTGTCAGTGATCCTCTCTGTAAGCATATGTATGTCTATGTAAAGATAGAAATGTTCACAATGACACCTGCTCCACAGAGTGGTGCAAGTTCTGGATTAATAGAGGTTTTCTCAAGGAAAGTCAAGGTTTCTGACTTGTGGAAAACATTGTGGTAACATCTTGCCCAACACACTGATAAAAACCAGCTTTTGTGTTTCTTTATTTCAGGACAAGACTCTTTAGGGATTGCTGGATTGAAAAATGACAGATGTTTCAGCTCTTGCAGTTGTTAAGGAAGGATTGAACAGGAGAATTAAAATTTATATTTAAGTGCCTAAAGAGAGGTTGGCAAACAGAATGTGATCTTTTATATAGTCTTCTTTAGCAGGAGATGAAGAGATTTGTTTGCCAGTGTAATAAACTAGTAAATGAACAGGACTCTGTTCCTGTCAAATGAAGCTGGAAGATTGGTCAGTTCAAGTGGAGATACTCAGGTTTTCTATTCCAACATTCAAGTTGTGTTTTGCTAAACCATCACACATAATATGTGCAAGGTCTGTAAAAGCTAATGTATTTTCCCCAAGTAAGGGAAGAGAGATATTTAACCTCATGTCAAAGTAAAAATTAAGATGGCTGTTCATTATTATACTAATGTTTTTAATATAGTAATTTTATGAATAAAAATGGTAGGGGATAAAAAGAAAACAAAAATTATGAACATGTTTTTATGAATTCTGGCAACTTTCCGGTCACTCATTATAGGCAGGATTATCAAAACACTTCAGCCTTGGGCTAAAGCTCCCATTGTCATCAATGCTTGTCAGCTGGAGTGGGGCTCACTGTCTGCCTTTGTTTTTGCAGGAGACAGGATGATTCAGACCTATCATTTTTTATCCTTCTACACATGCCTGTTTTAGGACTAGCCACAGACTCAAAGTTTCAGGCATGAATACTGGAATACACACCTATTTATAATAAAGCATGTGGTCGTGCATAATTTCCATAGCCTAGTTGTGCTTGAATGCTCTTACAATGGTATACAACAAAAAAGACTTAAAAACTCTTTCCAGGATGATATTCAAGTTAGTTAAATTTTTAGAGAGGATTTGTACTACAGGATTCAGAGCTGGGTAAGATGCACGGGTGGCACAGGGCTATAAGCTATCCAATTGACCCTCTCTTTTGACAGGTGGGGGATGTCCAAGTTAAGCTATTGCCTGATTGTTATTGACACATTGTGGATAGGAAAGAAGCAGATGCAGCTCTCCAGGCAGAGGGACCCATGGGCTCAAGTAAGGAGATCCTCCCAAAAGATCTTACAGATAACAATGCCTCAGCTGCAGTTTGCATTGTTCTTTATAATATTTACTTTGTTGATAAGATTAAATACTGAGGAGAGTTGGAATCTACTGTTATACACAGTATGTACAACCCCTTTTCAGGGTGTAATGAATACTCGTTGTCAGAGAGGCTGGGAAAAATTATGTCACCTGCAAAGAAAGGTGGCTTATTCTTGCAGGCACAGATTAGAGTACATCTTTGGAACTGACAGAGGGCTATCCAAGGGACAGAAGTATGGTGCTGCTATTGTTGCTGGAATTATTTTCCCCTTTCTTTTTTTTTTCCCTTTTTTTTTAATATAAATAAGAAGGAGGATATTTGAGATTTAAAACAAAGTTGTAAATTTAAAACAACCTCTCTCCATAATGAATTTTCAGTTACTTATTGATTTCTTTTAGCTACACAGTCTGCAAACATTTCAAATTAATTGTGTGTTGCCATGCTGCTCCCCTGCTTGAAGGTAATGTTACCAAAAACCACTCCAAAGCCACATGCAAGTACTATTGCTGAGGTGTTTTTGTGGGTGAGGAGGCTACCACCAGCTCTCCTCCATGACACCCAGTAGTGCTATGTGTATGGAGGAAGAGAGCAAGAGAGCTCCAAATTTGTTCCACTTGCTCTTCTTCACTGTATTACATTATCATTTTTTGTCATTTTTGCCCTTTCCATCTTGCCTGTACCCAAGGGGTCAGCATGTGAAAAGCACTATATAGTGTAAACATCACTGTGAAATAGCTAATTTGCCACAGTGGCAGGGGGTCTCATTGCTACTCCTCTACCTCCTTTTTCTTTCAAACATTTGACAGCACTTCCTCCTCCTGCCACCTCCTGACCTGAATCAGAGACACAACGTGTGATCATTTGTTCATCAATTATGTAACATCAGCAGGACAGGAGGTTTTTCGGGGTCTGGATCCCCCCTCCCCTTTCCCCAAATCTTTACTCTTTCTTAAAACTTTACCATAACACAAGGAAAAGTAAAATCAGCACAAATCAAGTCTTGCCTGAAGACCAAGTGAATGTACTGGGGGCAGTGGGAATGAGTAAGAGGGAGCAGCAGGGTGTGAATGTTTGTAGCTTTAACCTTTTTTTGGTGTGTGAGTTCTGATTCCCATGTACTGTCTGCACCGAGTCAATGCAAAGTCTTCGTGCCAGTTCTTAGCCCTCTAGTGCCTGAGTTTTGTCACATCCACAGTTTTCTTTCTTTCTCCCGTAGCTTTTATGTGACCCCCGAGCTCATAATATTCCACACGCTGAGTGTCAGCTGAGTCCAAACAAAGAGACCTTTCTACTCTGGCAGAAATTCGTTAAAGTCTCCAGCATCAGAATTTACGGCAGCTTTCTTTTGAAATGCTTGACATTTCCTCACAATTTCTTAGATATACTTGGTGGGTAAAGTGCGTCATCTTTGTTTGAATTTATCACACATAATAAGCCATTTTCTCCCAGTTTAATGTCATCCCCTCGGTAACCAGGAGGTCGGAGGCAACAACGCAAAAACAGCAAATTTGTCAATGGAATGTGTAAAGCTTAGTATAAATTTATCTTGTCCTAATCCCTTGGCCTCTTTTCATACCATGATTTTTCATATGCATATGAGAATTTTCAGAGTATTGGTTTCTCACACATTTCACTGCCTGTGGACAGAGCTGAAATACAGGCTGAGCTGTCAACTTCCATCAAGGCAAATTAAAAAAAAAAAGGTTCCATACAGTAAACTGTGTTTCACCCTCCCAACCTCCATGCTCTTTGAAGCTGAACACTGTTCTCTCTACATTTTTTTTACTTGCAGAGAATTTGCCAGATTCTCTGTATAAATAAAATTAAATTAATTAAACCTATTGATAACTTTTTCTCCTCATGAACTGATGTGTTTCACCGAGGCCCAGAATTCCTGTGTTTCTAGAATCCTGATTTAAATAGAAAGAAAGGAAGAAGGAAAGAATGAGAGAGAGAGAAAAGAATCTCAGTTTATGCCTCAGGTCATCCATGCAAAGACTTCAGATGGCAGTAAACTCACAGAACAGTTCTCTTTTTCTGGATGCTCTCTGCCTGTACCTAGCCATTGCTGTGACATTTCAAAGTGAAGATCCGCTGTTGCAGAGGTTACCTAACTGTTTATTCTTAAAATAACTTTGAAACTTCAGGCCTGCTTCTTCTTAGAAATTGGGAAAAGGTCAGTACATTTATTAAAAGGATAAATAGCTGATGTTAACTCTTAAAACAAGGTATCCCTGAAGACATTTACTGTAACCAGGAGTTACGCTGAGTTTTATTAGACCAATTTTGTGTGTTAAAAGAATCCTGTGATACTCCTGTAGTCCCAGGTTTAGTGTAATTTTTCTAGAGGATTACACACCAGCAGGAATAAACAGAAACAATTCTATGAATATTTCTCTAATTTATTAGTTGGGAAAAAAATGAATTACAAATTTGATCAAAATGGAAATAAACCAGGCATAATGGTTTATTTATTTATTTATATTGTTCATGAAAAGCTGAAGGTAAAACAAACCAAAACCCAACAGTAAACTACCCATCCTAGTTTAATTCAGTCAAATTTTCCAATCTAGCTGAGGACTTCACCAGAACAAGTTCTTAAATGTTAATTTACCAATTTGGAGTCCAAGAGAAGCAGCAAAGCAGAAACATATGTCTCAAACACCCACAATACATCAAGTATGTTAATAATTTTCTACTATACTCTGAATACATTGCACCAAAAGCTTTTGAGAGTGGTGGGGTCGGGGTTTTTTCCATTTTAGTTTTTGAGTGGGCAACATCCCTTTAAATGGATGACAATTGATTATGCAGAGTAACTTTTCAGTCTTAAGCACTATGTGATAGATAGACCTACTCTGTAACATAACCATTAGACCCCAAATATCTTCTGGGTAATCAAATGTACTTTAATATACAGTTTGCTGGTGGGAGCAGCACAGCAGGAATGATTCTGTGTCCTTTCCTTAGTAAAGCTGAGTGAGGATTGAGACTGTCTGTGACTAAGACAAACTGTGTCCTGTTTCTCTGTTCGTTTCCAGTCTCCTACCTACAACCACAAAATCTGGTCAGAACAGTAATATTTCTGTTCATGATCTGTTCTAGAGCTAGGAGAGATAAAAGCACACAACAGTTTAATATGAAGGAAAACTTGGTTGAGGAATCACAGGACTCATTACTTTAGTTTCTTGCTGACTCTTCTTGTCATTAATTTCTACTGTGACGCAGCTCATCCAGCTCTGCTTTTGTACTCTAGTATCACAGGTTGTTATATTTAAACCCAATGAAAGGAACCAATTATCTGCAAAGTGTTTAGTCATTATGGTATTTTGTGTCAGTGGAAGTCTCTGAGACAATTTACTGGAACAGACTGGAGAGAAGACTGTATGGTGTTTTGACTGCCAACAACATTGTGACTTTGTAATCAAAACAAGTAATAGTCAAATTCAGCACTTCAAGGGGTTCAAGCATTTGCCTTTGAGGATCAGAAATTAAGACATGTCATTGAAAGTATTGTATAAGTAAACACCAAAAAAGATTTTCCTTTGCTCCTGCAGCACACAGGTTCTTTCCTTTGCTGGAAGCAGTACTAGGGAAAACAGATAGTCTCATCTGTTCTGGCAAGTCTTTTATTATTATTAATGATCAGCCCACAGGTCAACATTTTGTACCTAGGTTCTGTCTGGGGTTTGTGTTGGTTACTTCCTTATGAAAGCTCTGTAATAGATGATTGGAAAAAATATATTTAATATAATTTCACTGGATGCTTTAACCATATTTTTAAAAGAGGAACACTGATATTTTTATTAAATATCTTTGACCAAAATCTCCAGAAATTATGCATTTCACCAAATGAGTGTGATATGTGACATGTTATGAAATAAGGGTTGGATGCAGGAGAAGAAAATTTAGCTACAAGCTTTAAATCAGCGCGTTAAGGAGCACTTTTTTTGGTAACTTTTACGGTCTGGTTGCGCATTTTCAGTAAAAACATTGGTAGTCTTGTGGAAATCTGCTGTTTGTGAAAGGCATTTGGAAGCTAACACTGTGAATTTAATTCCTGTAAGGAAAATTGTGTTGACTGGGTTGGAAAAGGAAGTTAACAAACAGATAGAAGTTTGGGACAAGCATGAGGCTTTGAGTACATCACAGTACACTTAATTTTCTGCTATTCCTTGCATGAGCTCTTAGTTGGTTCCTTTGGAAACAATAAAATAGAAAGGGAAAAGCAATGAAGTACAACAATTGGAAAATATAGTACTTCCTTCTGTTTCTCTAGGTGACTGTTTAAATCCATGTGTTTAAATCTATGTGTTTGTCATGTTTTTCTGGAGAATTTTACACTTTTTTATTTCCACAATTGAAAGCTGCAGTATAATGTTTGTAATTAAAAAAACAAAATCATCCAAGATAACCTCAAAATAACAAAAAATAACCCCAAATAATGACATTTGAAACATTAAAGCAGATAATTATATAAGAAGTAAACAGTTGATTTTGAAGACCAAAATATATATATTGTTGAAAAGATACATAGTGACCAGTACCTTTAGAAATTACTGCTGCGATAAATATCTTACCCAGAAAATAATCCAAACACCTGAATTTTCTAGTGTCACAAAGAAGAACCACCAGAGATTGATGATGATGACATTTTAATTTTTCTTTTTTTTTTTCTTTGAGTGGAGAAAGTTATCAATCTGGGACTTGTTCTTTTAGATATGCAGTACTTTTCTTTAGTTACTTAAAGCATAGTCCTATCTGGTCCTGAGCCACAACCCGATTTTCTCTTTTCTCAAACTAGCACATAAAGATATAAATCTGTTATATTGACCTTTATACTCCTGACCATGTTAAGAATAAAACCAGAGAACTAGAAGTGATAAAACATCTAATTTTTTACTTTCTTAACAGTCTTTTTTCTTCTCAAAGCATGAGCATATTTAATCAACTCTCACTCCTATGTGAGTAAATATGCGCAGTATTACAACAGGTAATAATATGTACAACATTCCGTACACAGTTGTTCATACTTCAAGCCAACATTTTATCACCTGGCAATGGTTAATATTCTGAAACTCACTTTGTTATTCCAGGCCTTGTGATTTTACATGGCAGCTGATCTTACTGATCTTTTAAAAAAATGCAGAAATCCAGGGTAACTTAGTTGACTTAAATTAGATGAATGCGGTAGGAGACTGACAGGAAACCGGAAAGAAGGTCTGAGAGTCTAGTGATGATTTTTCAGTATTTATCTTGTTGATGTCTAATATTTAAAGTTATGTTCAGCAGCACTTAATGTGTGAATCAGTGATAGTTAAAGATGCTTAGTTAGTGCTATGCAGTTTTGTTTTCTGCATGTTCAGCTTGCTCAGTTATGGGCTTTTTTTCTCAGAAGCTTGTGGCAGAAGACCTTAGAACATAAAAAACACATCATTGCGTTGCATTGTATGGTCATTAAAACACAGCTGATGGCACCGTCATTGTTGGAGGAGAAAATGTGTGGGAAAATACTTCTCTTACTGCTGGTTTTGACTGCATTTGAGTTCTTACTGAATGATTTTCAGATATAAACCTGAATTTGAAACATACTGATGCTATCCACTACACGGAAGTAACTTTGGAAAATATATGACTGATTGGGTGCCAAGAAGGTCAAATATAGAGTCACTATGAAGAAATGTGTCTTGACCTCATGCTACATCTGAGTTCTTGCAAAGTTGTCACTGTTAAAGTCCTTTTCAAAGTCTCAAATACATTTTTCTTCCTTTGGTGTCTAAACAAAGGTGGAATTTTCTCTACTAAGTTCCTCATGGCTGTGTTGTTCTGTAGCTCTGTTACTCATCATATACACAAGCAGGGTCCTAAATTGATTTTTCAGTAAAGATAGGAACTGTTGTGTTCCACCCACACAGGAGAGATTTCTGTACATAAAGTGGGAATGTGCTATCCTAGCGATACGTTGTATTTACCTTGCTTTCACATGACTCTGTGGCCAATGAGAAGATAACCACTCCCCACTGGAAGACTGTTGCAACTGAGCCGTCTGAGGCAAATTAGTTAAAAATATTCAACTTTTTTTTAAAAAATGTATTCTATTTTTGCATTCATAGAATTTTCAAAAATGTCTTATATATTTATATAATTTTCCCCACTATAGTTTAATGTGCATATTGAGGTTGAAAAGGAATGGACGAAATTAGATGCATTGTGATGCTTACCTTCAAGAAAACATGTTGGAGACAAATGCTGTAGTAAAGTTCTAGTTTAGTATTAGTGGCAAATCACTAAGGACAAATGAATCTGAGGTTAACCTAAAAAATGAAATATTTGTTGACATTAGAATAATACACCTTACACTGAGAAACTTAAGAAATTAGTCCACTTATTTCATCAAAAGAGAAATTGAGAGGTGACTTGGTTCCAAGGTATAAGAGGGAGAAGGAGAAAAATGCCAAATAAAACAGTTCTTTAACGTAATGAAGAAATTAATGAAAAAACTCATGGATGAACGTTAAATAAAAAAGACAAATTTGAACTAAAAATATGGCAAGCATTAATAACAGTGAAATGATTAAAAGATAGAACTATCAGTGGAAGTGATGGATTTTCATCTTTTGATTTCTTCTGATAAATGCTAGTTCCTTATGTGTAAATATGCATTTGTCAAACACATATTACTACACTTAATACAGTGGCAACTGGGTGAAATCTATGATCTGTGGCATCTATAAGGACCCTTCTGCCTTCACATCTCCAACTCAGAGCATTCATTGTGTATTGTTTCAGAAATCAAGAGGTAGAAGAACAAACACAAAGTTAATACGTGAGTGTGTCCTGTCCTTTTATTTTGACAATGATGCAAGTGGAAAATATATACTTGCGCAGTGTTACTTGATAATAACTCTGAAAGCATGTGGCACCCCAGTTTTGGTGTCTTTTTACACATGAGAGCAATAACTGTTCACTTGATGTTGGGCTTACATGAGAAACTGTGACCTGGTCTGAGTTAGGAGTTTATTGTGCAACCTGAAGCTGGGCAGGTTTTCTGTTGTTCAAGTTTAATTTTAGATATTTAGTGTTACTCTATCTTAAACCAACCATGAAGTTAGCTCCATAAATATCCTAAAATGGAGCTTGGCTAGTTAAATTGTTAGGTCCTTGTTGTTAAGGGCCTAGCTCTATAATTTTTATATGTGTCTGTCTGAATTTATGAATGGCATGCATTGAGGGGCTCTGCAAACTAGCAGAAAGGGATGTAGCATAATCCAATGGCTGGAAGATGATACAAGTAAATTTGAATATGAAATTAAGTGTAATAACAGTGACGATTAGCATGTCCAAAGAAGGGCAACAAAGCTGGTGAAGCGCCTGGAGCACAAGTCTGATGAGGAGAGGCTGAGGGAACTGGGAGTGTTTAGACAGGAGAAAAGAAGGCTCATGGGGGACCTTTTTGGTCTCTACACTTACCTGAAAGAAGGTTGTAGACAGGTGGGGGTTGGTCTCCAGTCCCTGATGACAGGTGATAGGACAAGAAGAAACAGTCTCAAGTTGCACAAGGGGAGGTTTAGGTTGGATATTAGGAAAAATTTTTTCCCTGAAAGTGTGGTCAAGCATTGGAACAGGCTGCCCAGGGAAGTGGTGGAATCACCATCCTTAGAAGAGATCAAAAAATATGTAGATGTGGTGCTTAGAGACATGATTTTTTTGGTGCCCTTGGTAGTGCTCTATTAATGGCTGGATCTTAGAGGTCTTTTCCAACCTCAGTGATGCTGTGATTCTGTAAGATGTTTACACACTGGAAGGCAATATCAGTGGAGATGGGATGGGATTGCCCTATTTCTTATTGTTATTCTAGAACAACGTTTTTAGGCAATTGGAAGTTCTAGGTTAATATAGAGACAATAGAGTGAAATTTACTGCCCTGATATATAAAGTCATATAGGATCAGCCTAGGATTCCTTCTAGCCTTAAAGTCTTGGAATCTATCCTGCATATCAAGCCAGTATTATGTTTGCTTTCCTCCCTTAGCCCCTCTGTTCTACTTAGAAATATCTTTACTGCTTTATTCCATTCAGATTACTTTAATCAAGTGGAGAGAGCCTAGGTAAAATAGGAAATCTGACCTCCGAAGTTTAAAGCAGCTGGCTGGTAACATGTGAGAAGTGACAGTAGAGGAGAAGGAAAAGACATTAAAAAATTTGATTTCATGAACTTCAGATTTATAGATAGCAAGGAGTCAGAAGTAATTATGTATTACTCTGCATCTATTACTAAATCTGCTAAGTGACAGTCAGATCAGAAAATATGCTGCCATTTTTAGTAAATGAAATTAAAACAGAAACTGAAATAAGATACTGAGAATAATCAACGAGATCGTGCTGTCATACAAGTTATAATAATGGTACCTTTCATTCTTCTCTGGGGTGCTGTCTTTTCCTTCTCTTCAGCATATGTGCCCCAGAACACAGATCTAGCATCTATATAACAGTAATGCTGTTTAACCCAGAACATATGATTAACTGATTCACCTGCTAATGTTGTCAGCTGGACCTCTCATAAATATTACCTACCCTTTAGAGACATTGCCTTCTGGAGAAGAATATAGTTAATTAATTGATTAATAAAGGGGGGGGGAGGGGGAGAAAAAAGGTTGTGATCATGTCTTTTGTGTTTAACAGACAGTTTTTCCATGAAAATACTGTATTTTGTTCACTGCCCATACCATCAGATAGATTTCATTTTGGAGATATACCTTCCTATTTACAAGGTGAAAGAGAGCCAGTGTGAAGAAAATATGTATTCATATCCAAAAGTGGAACAATCATATTTTTCCTGGAAGGTAGAACTCCAGATGTGCCCACCCTTAAAAACTAAATATGGAAAATACAACTCGCTTTATGTCAAGGCTGCTTTAGACTGGTGACTTTTTTATTGCTGTTTGTGACGTTGGTTTCTCAGTATCCTTTCACAGATGTAAATCAGATTATATAGGAAGTTCAGGAAAAGTACTACAGTAAAACATAGAACAACTTCCCATAAGGTACTGCAAATTTTGTCGAGACTATTTGCCTGGGACGGTCTCACAGAATCATAGAATATGCTGAGTCCAAAGGGACCAACAAGGATCATTGAGTCCAATCTTTAGCCCCGCACAGGATTCTTCCCAAGAGTCACACCATCCACCCAAGAGTATCATTCAAACACTTCTTGAACTCTGTTCAAGGCTTGGGGCTGTGACCACTTCCAGTGGTTCCAGTGCTCAACCACTCTCTGGGTGAAGAAACTCTTTCTAATATCCAACCTAAACCTCCCCTGACACAACTTCAGGCCATTCCCTCAAGTCCTGTCACTGGTCACCACAGAGAAGAGATCACTTTCTACTCACAAGGAAGTTGTAGACCATGATGACATCTCCCCTCAGTCTCCTCTTCTCCAGGATGAACAGACCAAGTGACCTCAGTTGCTCCTCATACGGCTTCCCCTCAAGGCCCTTCACCTCCTTTGCTGCCCTCCTTTGGATGCTCTCTAACAGCTTAATACCCTTCTTATATTGTGGTGCCCAAAACTGCACACAATATTCAAGGTGAGGCTGCGCCAGTGCAGAGCAGGGAGGGACAATCTCCTCTCTTGACTGGCTGGCGATGCTTTGCCTGATGCCCCCCAGGACAGGGTTGGCCCTCCTGGCTGCCAGGGCACTGCTGACTTATATTCAACTTGCCATCTTGCAATCAGTTTACTTTTCATTGTCTGCCGAAATCTACCTACTTTTACTTAGATGTGACAAAGAGGGAGGGTGAATTTATCAGATAAATTCGATAGCATAGAGTTTATCTCTAAGAGACAGAAGCCAGAGGTGTTTCAGAGCAGAAATTAATGGGTAAAGAGAAGTTCATATCATCAAATAATTATATTTTTGTAATTTTAAAATTTTTTTGCTAGGTATGTCCTTCTGAACCAAACCTACAGTCAGGTTGACAAATAAAGGAAAATGAGGAGTGAATGAACTTGCTGTAAATTAAGATGCAATTTGTACATGCAATGTTTTGAAATTACAGAACATTTTTCTACATGCTATGCATGGAGAAAGTTGGACTTCTTCTCAAAAACATGTCAATATTGCCATCATACCTGAGTCTACAGTTTTGTCTCGGGAAAAAAATTGTCACCAAAATCAAAGTCTGATTTAAAAATAGAAGTAACAGTAGTGGAAATTTAATCATTAACTACAAGATTATTTAACTGGCAACGGAGTCTGCTTACTAGAAATGAAAGAAAAAGATTCATGTACAGGGAGAGATGCCCAGATCCTTTGAAATCAGTGGATCCTATGTGAGAGAAGCCACACAACCACCTTTCTTGACAGTTATCCTGTCCATCATTGTCTGTTAAAAAAATAAAATTTAAAATAATCACAAAAATGGCATGTTTTAAGTGCATCTGAAAGACTGCTTGTACCTTATGTCAACTTCCCCCTTCCTCTGAACACCCCCTCCAAAATCAGCATTCGATGTGTGAACCTTTTTCAGGCTTGACATGCCAGATATATCAGAGACAGTTTGATGTATTTGCAATAAAAAGGGAACTGCAGCAAGCTTGGAACCAGTGAAATTTACTGTTGTGAAAATGCTGCCATTTTGATCCCATGCAAGCCTCTAGCCCCTGCCCCCATTGTGCAGAATAGCAGAAAATCAGTTCCTGTATAAAGTTTACTGAGTCTTTGGAAAGCATCCGTAACTTCTGGGCACTGTAGTCACAATCAGTCTACTTTTTCTGAGAACCCCCAGTGACTCAACAGTAAACTACAGTATACCTAACATACAGGCTATCCAGGAGTTTGGGGTGGCATTGGCCACATATTTCTTCTGCTAATAAAAAAGAAAATCAAGATCTTTTAGAGGAAGTGTACAGATTTTATTATAGATTTCCCCATATAAATATACAGTCATAGTACGAATACTATAGAAACCTCTGTCTTTAAAAGCATTCATTGGTAACAAATTTTATCTAGTAACAATAAATCACCGGACTAGAGATTGTCTTAGCTTAATCTACAAAGCTCCCTATTTCATAACCCAGTACTGTACTATGTTTTCAAACCAGGTATCCACAGTTTGTTAATTCCTGAGTCCTGCTTCAACACTTCCATGAGAAGATTGTTATTAATCAAAGATTAAGATTTTCTAGAAAGAAAAAAAGCAAAAGATTTCATGCCACTGATTAAGGCCAGATGCTGCAAGTTTTAATCCTGCTGAGTAGCACCTTAGGCCATTGGACTAGCTGGAATATAGGATGGCAATTCAGTTCAGGTTCTTAGGGATGACTCCTGCAGTCTAGAGAAAGAATAGGAAATGATGAAAATATAATTTACTAGGGTGTAAAGGTCTGACTGGTGGCTAAAATTTCTGTTTAGTGCCTGCTGCATTTAATCCCTTTGGAAGGGGAAAAGGGGGGAAAAGGGCCATGAAAAAAAAATCCAGCTTTGCTTTCAAGAGGTTTTACCAATATTTTATCCATGACCTGTGGATTTTTTCAAATACCTGGCCAAGACAGCTGGCCTGGATTCCGAATGTGTTTTCTACTTGGACGGTGTCTTGTGCATTTGCCATGTGAATGATGTCTTTTTAGTGTTAGATTCAACTTCAAAATCAGCAGAATAAGTAATGCCTCCTTGATTGCCCAAGAAACAGAGTTGCAATTTCCGCAAATACTTCCAAAGGTTTTCTGTATTTGCAGGCTATTAGATAAAGAGATTCCACAATTTTGTTTGGTTTCTAATTTTAAGTCATCCATATGCAGTGCAGCAGAAAAACAGCTGAAGGACATGAACCATCTAGTAAATATAAATCACCATTGAACTAGAAATTTCAAAATTAGGATCAGTTTAAGATATAGTTAGGGCATGCTGAATCGCAAATGTCAACTAGGGCATTACCAATCTATAAATAAAAAAAACTAATAAAATATCTTTTTATGCAAGTAAAAAAAATTAATGACCACTATCAGAACTCAATGTGATCTGTATTTATTGAACATCTTTTGAACGTCTTTCAGAAATTGTTGCAAATAATGAGCAGCAGCAAAAACTGGACATCTCTCATATGGCAGCAATGTAAAATACCAGTGACCTTTCAAAAGGGGAAAAGAAATACCTATATTAAAAAAGGTTTGGTAGAGGTTCAGTGAGCGCAGTGTCATGAAACCCACAGCTGAGCAGGTTTAGATCCTGCTGCAGTTGATGTTTAAGGGCTAATAGGCAAACTATTCAGCTGTTTTCAAACTAAGATTTGGTGCTGAAGTAGTATATGCCTACAGACTTTGTCTTGCTTATGCTGTTGTGCCATCAGAGTTAGAGTTACTTTAATATTTATACAGTGAGTGTAGGAGGACTCAGGAGAAATATAGGGACAGGTATTGGTTTATTCAAATATTTGCACAAGTTATAGAACCACAGAGGGAGGTTTTCTCATTGTCTTAAATGGCACTTTCCCTTTTTTCTATACATGCTGAGGATGTATAGGTGGTGATAAAAAAGCAGCATAGAAACTTGTCTAGTTTAGAAGGGTCTTGTCTCTCACTGCAGGAAAAATGAAGACTTATCTTGGTGATAAGAGGTCTGCTGGAAGATCTAGAAGAAGACAGTTTCATGAGAATGTAGTTATTTTAACATACTCATTGTTTCTTTCTTACATGTAGTTATGAAATATTAGAATACAATAAGTCAGAACACGACTGACCTTTAGAATCTGAGTAGTTTGGGGTCTGGGTATTTCTCTAGTAAGAAGGAGCTGACCAATATACAACACACTTTTTAGTGTGAATGGTTAGTATCAATGCCAAGTAAATTCATGTTGAATCCACCTATATTGGAAGATTTATGCCTAAAAAGGAAAGGTCTTGGCCAGAAGAGGGTGCAAAATTACCTAGCAAGCAGAGACATGTTTTTATGTATTTTAAAGACAACTTTATAGCACACAAAAATATTGAAGAAAAATAAAAGTTGCACTATGTTTACCAGATGGCTGTCCCCTAGCTGAGAGGAACTTCCTGTGAATCTACTCTTCCCGGATCACAAAAACCATCAAGACTCAATATGATATCACAAAAAGCAGTTCTTACAATAAAAAAACTGCCCAGTACTAAAAACATTATCAAGACAGGAAATATTGAAAAAACAGTCTCCTGTGCACTACATAGACTATTTCCAAATGATATATGGATGACACAGACTGCATGTCTGTGTCATCAATCTACCTCTTCAGGTAGATTTTAATCTCTAAAACATATATTTATAAAAGAAGATCTCTCAGAATCCTGTGATCTTTTGTAACAATGCTGTTGTATCTCCAAAGAGGCAGTAAAATAACTTTCTTCACACTGATATTACACTTGATAATACCCTGTGGCTCCATAGCAGAATTAAGAAAAAAAAAAAAAGACTATTTTAAAATAAAAGTAAGATAAAACTCTGCATAAGTCAGAATGGCAGTCTGCTTCTCAAAGGATGAACTCTGAGGAAACTTACAGGAGTGTCCTCATCATGTCAGAATGACTACATATTTGGAAAAGCATTAAATAATGATTAATTTTATTACTGCTTAATTAATTTCTCAGATTGCCAAAAAAATGTTTTAAATTTTTTTGCTGTATCATTCACAGTAAATTGAAGTTACCTATGAACAAAAGTGCTAACAATGTTTTGATCTGAGAGTCTTCAAAGAGGATGTTTTGAGTTTGACAATCAGACTTTTAAAGCCAACCCATTTTGGTTAGATACCTCAATCTTCCCTCCATGTAAGAAAGCATTTCAGAGAGAATGGCTTTCAGGGTTGCACCAATTGTTCAATAATTATCTAGGGAGAAAAAAAAATTTATATATACTGTTAAGATACTATCGTGGTTTAACCCCACTGAGCAGCCAACCACCACGCAGCCACTTGCTCACTCCCCCAGAAGCACGATTGAGGAAAGAATTGGAAGGTTAAGCTAGAAAACTCATGGATTGAAATATAGACAATTTTATAGGGAAAGCAAAGGCTGCACACACAAGCAAAGCAAAACAAGGAATTAATTCACTGTTTCCCATGAGCAGGCAGGTGTTCAACCATCCCCAGGACAGCAGGGCCTCATCCCAGGTAATGGTTACCTGGGAAGCAAGTAACCATCATCACTCCAAATGTCGCCCCATTCCTCCTTCTTCCCCCTACTTTATATACTGAGAATGATGTCATATGGTTTGGAATATCCCTTTGGACAATTGAGATCAGCTGTTCCAGCTGTGTCTCCTCCCAGCCTCCCATACACTTCCAATTCCTTGCCAGCGTGGCAATACAGAAAGTAGTAAAGGCCTTGGGTCTATTTAAGTGCTGCTCAACAATAAAAAAACCCATCTCCATATTATCAACTCTGTGTTCAGTACAAATCCAAAACACATACCTCTCATACCAGCCACTATGAAGAAAATTAACTCTACCCCAGTCAAAACCAACACAGATACTCTTTTCTTTCCAAGATACCACTCGAACTCCGAAAGTATGTTTGATGTGATACACCATTTCATTATAGGAAAAATGAACCTACTGTAACATCCATTTCCCCCTCTCCTCTGCTCTTAGAGTTTTCCTCTGGTATAAAAAACCAACAGTGGTAACTCCAAAGTTGCATTACACAGACAAGTAGATATTAATAAGGCTGTGGGTGGGATGTTGTTTATCGTACAGCATTTACAGAGAAGATCCTAGGTGGCTATAACTGGAGCAGAATAAATCAGTCCAAGCCCTAATTATACATACCACAGAGTAAGATTTCATAGTCTTAGATAAATAGAATCCTTTTGGGTTTCTTAGACAGATTCCTTCAGTAAATGGAGTTCCAGTAATCATGGACTGCAGAAAAGAGTAACAGTGAGTTGTAAATTCAGGTAAGGTAATGCAAGCATTTATTTATTTCACTTTCTTTCATATAGCAGACTCTGGAGGGTTAGTATTAAGGTAATCAAAGATCTTTTCTGATTTAAAGGCAAAAAAGTAGTACACCCAGTTTACTGCATTTTATCTGGCAGGTGAAGGGTTAAAAATAGCCCTGTACCCAAACAGAGAAGAAAACTATTTCCAAAATAAATGTATTAAGGAAAGTGCTCTTGAATTTTTAATTCTTCTTGATACTTTTTTTGTTGTCTTCTCCTGTAGTGGAAGACTGCTGATGAGACTGCTTTTACTTTTGCCCTCATGAGACCCTGGGCAAAAATGCTGTTATTTAAGGTGTATCTACCTCAGCATTTATCAGTGGCCATCACAAAAAAAAAAAAAAAGTCTGGTTGTCCTGAAGTATTCTAGCAACCTTGTTGTTTTCCTGGCAAACTTAAAATTACAGATTATCAAGAGTAAGAACTATAGAAACCCTCCAGAAATGTTGTTACTCTCCAGTTCTAGGTTATGCCTATTTCTTTTGATAAGTTTAAGTATATGAAGGAGTAAGAAAGAAGAAAACTTTCAGATATGAATAGTTTCTGATGCTAAAAGTATGTAATATGAAAATGTGGTCCTAATTTGTTCTGAAGTTGAACACACAGCTTCCAAAGAGATCAAATCCTGCCAAAGCGGCTGTTCTGAAACACAACCCCACACGTAATGGACAGGCCAGCAGTACTTAATCAGTGACTTACTTTACATAGGTAGATATGAATCCAGCATGCTGTTGTTTTTCCCAAGTATATTTTTCTTGGATGGGGAAGAGGATTTGTAATCACACATCCTTGTATGTGATTTCCTATCCAGCTGATCCACAGAGCAGATGCCTATCACTACCCACAGCTGGTGGATTTAGGTCCAGATCTTTAAAGTCATCTGAGTAACTAAAGTAACAGGAAGGGATCAAGAGAGGTTGACATGCAATGCCTCTTTTTAAGTCATACATCATACAACATTTCCATTCTCTCAACAGGAGTCACATTGTTGTTAAATCCCACCTCATCCACTTTAAGCTTGACCCCCAGTTCCTTGAAAAGCCACTGTTTGTTTGTTGGTGCCCTTTCATCTGTTAGTCTTCCTACAGAACCTCGGGTTTGCAAACAGAGATTGTGAGGGACTGGTAACAGGGAAGCACTGCCAAGCCTTTTCTCAGCTCAGTGTACCAGAAACTTATCTGTCGGACTTTGATCTTGAGAAGTCATGTTACCTACACTCTCTTTCCCCTCTTTTTTGTCAGGTATTTCATGTCTAAGATAGATATTACTCTTCTCTGGCACATCACAGGCACCTTTGGCTCCCTCTTGCCCATTGTAGTCTTGAAGAAGGAGTGAGCTCTGCTCTTCCCTTGGCTCCATTTCCCCAGAGGTTCTTGCTTGTGGAAAACAGCCTGTGTTTGGAAGAGGGCTCCAGGTTTGCTGCACCATCTGAAGCTGCCACTTTTCATCTCTCCTTATTTGCAATACAAGCACAAGGCAGGCATGAGAGCGCTTTTCATGCATCACTGAAGCACAGTGCAGAACGTTTTGGTACGCAAAAAGTTCTTTTCATCGATATGTGTCCAACTTCGGAAAATATCCCACGGTACCACACACCTTGTATTTTTCTTCCTCTGTGTGTGGTTGGTACTGATCCTCATTCTTCAAGTTCTCACTCTTTAGGAAACATGGCTTGGCCTGTATTCCTTCTGGTATTCTCTCTGTCTCTGCAGTTTTTCTCTGCCAGATGGCAAGGGATGTTTTTTTCAAGCTAAGATGCAGTCTTCAAACTGAAGAATTTATCAGTCTGCTTCTGGCTACAAATGTACATTGTGTTAATGCTTGTGAACATTGGCTCTGAAACAGATTCAGAAGAATAACATAAAACAAATAAAATCATATAAAATTTAAAAAATTCTGTTTCCACTTGTAACCTCTGTGTTATGTGTCTTTGAACGTGGTTTTGGAGATGAAAAAGCCCTGGTATTTCAGGCAAATAACAGTCCCAGCATTATTTGATGGTAATGGTAGAGAATGGCTAGACTAGACTAGTTCTGCTATGTCCCAGGTCTGAGGGCTCCATCCACAAGAGCAGCTCTCTGCAGTGCAGACCCCAGGCCCATCCAAGAGAGAGAATCAGAGAAGGGCGCACCTACAACACTGTTCAGGCAGAGACTGAAAGCCCCAGGAAAATGAACAGTCCACATGGAAATGAAGTATTGTTCACAACAGAAAGTTTTGCAACCATTTAGTTCTGGAGCACCTCCTGCTTCAGACTGAGGACTTGATCTTTGAGCCAAGGTCTTTGATCTCCTAGTATCAGAGATGTGTGGTTTTGCCATCCTGAACTGGATAAACACATCCAGCTAAACTGGATGAACATAGAAGACTTTCAAAAAAACACAGTTTCAATGTGCTTTTTGCAAATGTGTTTAAGAGGACAAATCATCTCAAGATGATCCACAGCTCTCACCTCCATAGAAGGTACATACCTTCTTCCCACAAAGTGACAGAGCCAATGCCCTAGCTGGGACATTACTGCCCATTCCATCCCTTTTAGTGCAGACCTGGTAAAAAATATCATCAAAGATTTCCTCAGCATGTAGTGGTAGGGTAGGGAGGAGGGAGAAAGAAGAATTAAATCAAATAATATCAAACAGAATAGAATAATTGAGTTGGATCATCCGGGATCATCAAAGAATCATTGAGTCCAACTGTCTGACCACTTTAGGGCTGAGCAGTAATTAAAACATCTTACTAAGGTTGGTGTCCAAAAGTCTCTTTAATGCTAACTGGCTCAGGGCATCAACCACTACCCTAGACAGCCTGTTCCAGGGTTTGATCACCCCTTTGCTAAAGAAATGTTCCCTTATGTCAGGTCTGAACCTCGTCTGATGGATGCAGCTTTGAGTCATTCCTAAGCATTCAGGTTCTGGGTCTCAAGAAGAAGGATCATCAACTCCCTCTCTCCTTGCCCTTCTCAAAAAGCTGTAGAGAGCAGTGAGGTTGCCCCTTAGCCTCTTTCTCTCCAAATAAGAACAAAAAAATGTCCTGAGCCTCTTCTCACAGGACATGCCTGTCAGCCCTTTCACCAGCTTTGCTGTCTTCCTCCGGATGCATTCAAGGACCTTCACAACCTTTTGAAATCGTGGGGCCCACAACCACACACAATACTCAAGGTGAGGCCACACCAACACCAAATACAGCAGGATAATCACCTCTTTTGAGTGGCTGCTGATGCTGTATTTGATGTATCCCAGGACATGGTTCACCCTCTCAGCTGTCCAGGCACACACTGCTGACTGATATTGAGCCTGTTGCCAACCAGCAACCCCAGACCCCTTTCTGCAGGCTCTCCAGCCACTCCTCTCTTAATTTATACTTGTGCTTAGACGTTAAGGAAGAGGTTATCCCAGAGTGACTAGCTGGGACACCTGAAACTTCAAGTAGATCTGAGTTTTAATTTTCCTCTTGGATAGCTACTTAATGATTATGAACTGCAACAAAAGTTCAGATCCTCTTGACCCTGTAGATGCAATGAGGTTTGAATTCCAGTTTATTATATATGCAGTTATCTCACAATAACATAATATTAATAACTTACAAAGATAAAACAATTACCTTTAGAAGAAATAATATGATGAATTATAAATAATTATTACTTGCATCTCTTTAGATATTGTATGGTCTTTAGGTCTCTCAGGGGATGGACTTATTCAACATTAAAACAATTCTTCATCTCACACTGAAAAACATTTACCTAGATTGATAATTAGAAATTATTTACTCCAGTAATCACTCTTTTCAGACTCTGTTACCATAGATTTTTAGATTAGAGGTGATTCTTACAGCACTCATTCTGTAATGATATCATCTACTAAACGCATTTAGTATAGTGCTTTTCAAGTGGCCTCAGAAGAATTAAGCTAATGAAGGAAGATACTAAGAAGACAGTATGCTACTGAACTTAAATAAGGTTACTTTGCCATAATTTCTTGGAGAACACTGTGCTGTAAAGGTAAGGTACTTACAGGAGCAATGGTTATGTTTTATGTAGTGGTAATGCCTTCAAGAAGCCGCTTGCTTTTGTTGCAGGCAACACTTGATAGAGATGCATAGCAGAAAACAGTGATGTTTGAAGCAAAGAGAAAAGTTGTGTATCTAAATGTAGACATATCAAGTAATAAATCTTTGCTCAATATCGGAGGATATCCACATATTCATCCTGAGTTAACGGTTCTGGAGCTTGACTGGAGGCAGTGTTTTTTCATGTTTCCCAAGTTACAGGAGTTGCCAATCAGACAGAGATCATTAACCATTAAGGAAATAATTAACTGGGGAATTTGTAAAGCAAAAATGACCAGTAGCTTGAATCAGAAGACTTCTCTTTGGTATTTGTTCATACACAATGTTCATTTAGCAACCCCTGCAAAATGTCATGCTTAATAGATGGTGAAGGTTGTTTCCTTTTCAGCTTTTGTTATTGAGATCCTAAATGCTTATTATTTTAAGGTCCTCTCCAGTACTTTTCAAAAACTTTCCCATCATTGCTTCTTCACTTATGTAATATACTATACCAAAATTCTTAGAACATGTCATAAGACCCTACTCATTAGTGGGCTCATTTATTTATAAAACCATTTTGCTTAAAAGACTGTATGTGTGTCAGTAGCTCAAAGACCAGCTTCCACTTAATGCTGAAACTGCCCTCACATTTCTTCTGAGTTTAAAACTGGATGCCAGCTAACAGATTTTTATTTTTCTTTGTGGTAGAAGAAGTGGATGCTTGGAATCTGTTATTGTCCATCATAAGTCCTTTGCTCACCTGATTAAGTACAAAATTCACACTTCTAAGTGACAGAAGATTTTATAACAATTTCTTTCATTTCTGTGTTTCTTATAGTAAAAAAAAAAGTTAATTTGACTGTATATAAAAAACAGCAAAAGATAGCAAACTGCATGAGTAATGGCTAACAAGTTGCAATTTAAATACCAAGGAGATAAGAGCCAGTAGGAAAAAAAACTAATCATATCCAGTTTTGTTATGCCTCTAGGGATAGACAAATTTTTCTCTTACATATAAAACTTTATATAAAACTCTGCTATTAAGACATCATTGTTATATTTCCTTTTTAAAGGGATGGGTTTTATGAACATATATTGTTGGGGTTTGGAGATTTTAGGTTGCTTTTTTTTTCCCCTAACACAACTCTCTGTGCAGAAAAGAAGCCTAGGAGCACAGAAAGCAATTTGCCAGCTGATTTTGACAAATAAGCCACACAGCATAATCATTTAAAACTTTTAGAGTACTCTTGAATCCATTTGACTTCCAAAGATGTGTTTCACACAGTTCAGAGATAACTACATCTGGCTGGTGCACACACAAAAATCTTGTTGCTGAAAATGTATGCAGACTTACTATGGCTAATATTAAGTTTATAGCATATGTCTCTTATCCATGATTTCACTGTTGATTTTATTCCATGACTAATTATTCTGTAGGAAGATGCAAACAAGGATTTGATAAAGAAAAAGAATAATCCTTATTGTTCAAGTTTCCCAAGTGTATGGATTTAGAATTTTGATATTACAACACGACATTGTAGAATATTTTAAAGAACTTGCCATGCATTTTTGGCCTGTAAATAATTTAATATTCAGTTTTTGTAAAAGAGTTAGATAAGATTAGCTACCTTAGATTCTTCATTAGGATTTTGATTTATTCAAATAAAGTCCTGCTAATTGAAATTGCAAACCAGAGAAACTACTCTAATTGTTCTTATCTTCAATTGCACACAGATTTAAAAATGCTTGGTTTGTGCACTAGTCTCTGACCCATTGACTTAGTCGGAAGGAGTCCCATCAGCTTCATTAGGTCTTGAATTAAGCCAATAGTAAGACCATGAATGCAAAATCATGGGACACAGTTTCAAAATTCATAGCAAGAATCTACTCGGATTTCATCATTTTTCATTAACAGACTGTTCTCCATGTTCTTCTCGTGAAAAATTAGCAAAGCTACCTGCTAGGGATTAGGAGATTTTTATCACCATTTTTTATTATTATTTTCCTTCTCATCTTCCATTTTCTTATTGATGACTCTTTGTTCAGTTGAATAAACTGAGCAGACAGCCTGTGTACAATAAAACAGGTAACAAAAGCCTGCAACAAAGAGAAGCCATCCTTGTGTTCAGGACTGCAATGGTCCTTTTGTCCCGCTAGGACTAGCTGTTTTCTTTCTGCATCAAGCTTTTTCTGTGTGAGAATGGTCTTCATAGACAAACACACATCCCAGCAGTGTTTCACACTGAGTTCTGCAATGACAAAGATCCAGTTCCCAAAAATTTCTTGTGTTCCATCTTCATGAGGGCAGAGCTGGTGGGCTACAGCAGTCTGACTCCCATCCCTTGCTGTTCTAATGTTAGGTGGTTTTGGTGTGTGGAAATCACTGGTGACATACACGTCCAAAGACAGGAGGACATACACCTCCTTTCACAGGAGAATAGAGCTGTCTGTAAAGAGGGAATTAAAAATAGATCCTGACAGTTTCCTGTCTCTATATTTCTAGGTATGTTTGTTTTTAAAAAATAGATAAATACCAAAACTCACATGTATATGATACACCTCCACTTTGTATTCTAGGCTGGTTTTCTTAGTATTCTTCTGTGTACCTTTAGCAGAGAAATCTATTAGTGTCCCATGACATTTCCTTAGAACATTCAAATCTTCATTATATTGAAATTATATTTTATTACATGTTATATTACTAACCTAAATGTGCGTTTTTCTATGCAAAACAGAGGCATGCTCAGCTTTAAAAGAATCTTGCTGTTCTTATATTTCTGCATTTGCTTTACGTATCAAACATTTTAAAAAAGCATAAAAAAGTAATGTGAAAGAAAAATATTACAAAATAATAAAAATACAGTGCTCTCTTTAAACCTCCCACACTGCAATTGAGTACAATTCCAACAAGCCACAGGTGTACACCATATGCATAGGTGAAAATGTGATTATGAGAGGTCTGATGACAGTTCTGGGTCCACAAAGCTTTCATCTCAATATAAACATCTGTTATGTATTCAAGGCAAAACTGTGCAGAATATAGAGCTATAATTGAGGTTTAAAATGCAGACATATCAGGAAACTCCAGGTTATTGCCCCAACAGGAACTCAAATTTGATCACATTATAAAAAGATAGTATTTTTATTAGTGTACATGATGCTAGGCTTCATGCCTTATTATACTGAGATGGAATTGCTTCAGCTCAACACAGTGTAGGGACTACTGACTTGGAGTGATGCACTTATTTCTCAATTATGGGATTGATGTACTCTCTGGCAGAGGGGCTCTAATGAGCTGGGCTGTTGTTAGCTGTCAATATACATTGTGAAAATCCTGTGGTTTGATTGGCTGCTTCCTGTAATAAACCAGCAATAAATATGATGTCCCCAACTTCTGTATTCCTCTGCTGATAGCTGAAGTGGCCAAATCCTTTTCATTGTATATAAAAGACCCTGTTATCAGATGCTTATAATTTGGCCAAACTTTAGCCATACAGGATTAAATTTCCTGTGCCTTGTGTCTGCCTTTAGGCGAATGTCCTTTTTAATTTCTTCTAAAACCATTTCTGGGAAACATATAAGGGGAAGCTATATTAAACATACAAGGTCTCTTCACAGTTCTCTCTTCATATCTTGCTGCATTTCCAAAAGTGCAGACTCAAAGAAAAAAAAAAGTCAGGCAAAACTGCTGTGCACTGAAAACCTCAGCTTTGTGCAGTTCAGCAGCCTGGGACAAGAGAGACTATATCATTTTGCTTATTCTCTTTGGCATTTTTATTCTTCTTACTCCAGATCTGCCACATGTAAACAGGACTAAAGACTCACTCCTACATCAGATCAAATAGCTTTTCACAGTGCCATTCTCGAGAAATCAACATTTCATATACAGTTTTGTAGGGCCTTTTAAACAAATATTATAAGGGCAATCTTCTTAGCACCAAGACACCTCAGGCTAAAGGGTTACCCTGCCCTCTCAGATGCAGAAGTTCAATATCATTAGTAATCAGAAAACAAGAAAACACCAGTATGTCACTTTGGAAGCCTAAAGTGTCTTCATTCATAGTAGCTGGGGTTTGGTTTGATGGTTTGGTCCACACTGAATTGGTCTTCTATTTTAGTGAAAATACATTCTAAAAATAATCATTATAAAAATATCACTTAAGAGCTGCCAGGTGGAATTTTTTGAGCAGATTAAAAATGTATTTCCTTCCTTCCTTCCTTCCTTCCTTCCTTCCTTCCTTCCTTCCTTCCATCCTTCCTTCTGTCCTTCCTTCCTTCCTCTTTAAACCATTTGTCCACAGAAGGATGGGATTGTTGCTAGGCTTGCCAGTGAACACAAGCTGACACTCTCTTTGGTGGAAGAATATCACCCGTGAGAACAAGACTACAACCCGTATCCTTACGAGCACCAACACAGTGTCCAGGAGGCTGCACTAAACTGAGCTCTAGTTTTGTGGGTTCTTACTTTAACAACCCAAAGTCCTGCACACAAAAGCAAAGGAAAACAAACAAACAAGAAAAGTTAGGTACAAATTTTTGCTAACCTTTTACTTTAAGGAAAAATAGTAGTGACATTTTTAACCAAGCCTTTGCCAGGAGAAAAATAGCCAATTTTAACCCCTCCAGCCTTTATTCAGAGAAACAGATTTGCCCCCACCCCTGGCCACTATGCACACATCAGTGTATCTTTGTGAACGGACTCGAAATTAAAGCAGAATGTGACTCTGCAATGAAATCTAGTTTTTCCTCAAAAAAAGCCTGTCAGGTTACAAATGCAAACTCTTTCTGGTAAATTTTCCTTTCATTTTATTTCTTTCCTCTGCTTTTTCCTTTTTTCCCCCCTTTTTACTCTCTCTCTTTCTCTCTGAAGCAGAATGAAAAGAGTTCTTTAACCAAACAAATGTAAATACGTAAGTGGTAGGGATTTTTTTAAAAGTATGTTTTTCAGTTCACCTAACAAAGACATATCTGTCTGCTTGAATGATTCCTTACTGAATATGAATGAGAAGCCCTTTAATGAGGTACGGTAATTAAGCTCTGGCAAGCCCCCCTAGCCCCCTGTCAGCAGCTTCCCAGGCAAACAGCCATTGAATCCGATGATTGACAAACCAGACGCTGGACATGTACTGTAGCTGATGGGGAACAATGGGCTGGGGGGCCATGGTATCTGACATACCCGACTGTTTCAGCCCCATCAAAGGGCTGGGCTCCTGGGGTGTCCGTCTTGCTGTCCTCAGGGGCCTGAGCTGCACGTTTACCTGCCAGACTCTCCTGGCTCCTCTCAAGGTGCCCATCCACAGCAAGGGCAGGCGGGATGTGTGCCTTGCCCACTCCACATGTGGCTGCGCAGGAGCGGGTTCTCTCTTCCAGCACTTGTGTGTGGCAGTGCTCTGCTCATAAATCTTTTTAATTGTTAAAAGTCTTTAACTACATACTAGAATTCATTATCCATTGTCTTTGCCAAAATGCTATTTAATAAGTTGCTTGTTTTATTAACCCTGACAGAAAAGAAAACAGGGTTCTTTATCTCCAGCTGTTGGAGACAGATATGGGATTTCTCTGAACAGTTTTGCTTAACACTTTGCAAAATGAGTGTGTTTAACAGGTGTGGGGTGACTGGCCTACAGTTGAATTGCACACCTTTCCCTGCTGTCCCATACCCTGGATAAACAGTACCCACGTTAGCAGACTGCACATGTCTCAGAAATCATGTGTGAAGGATCAGTAAGGAAGAAAAATGCACCAAGAAACAACTACAAGAAAAAAATATAGAAGCCTTGGTTTCTACCACCCTATAACTCTTGCTGTATGATCACTCAGCAGCCCAGATGAGAAGGATGCATCTTTGTTTTAATTGATTGTAGCCGTATGGATTGGCATTGTGAGGGACTGCTTGACTTCCAGGCCAAGAGGTTAATTTCCTTCCTGTATGTCATCAATTCTATAACACATACACATGCATTACACTGTCCCCATGGTCGTTCGGAAACACAGGTAATGGGGGGTCTGGCTGTAGGTTTTGTAGAACAAACTGGAGGATTATTTGAAATGTATGATGCCAACTTGCATTTCGAAAGCATATACAGGAAAGGGAGTTGTATTTTTCAGGGAAGAGATGAAAGAAAATGAATAATTTAAACATTTTGTATCTCCTAAATAACACCGAAAATGTGTGCAAATACGTGTATAAGCAAACATTATCTGAATAAACTGTTAGTGTAATTTGTCAAAATTGGCAATCTCCTGTTATTAAAATTGAAAGCTCAACACTCTTTCTTCCTTCTTGGCCTTTTTTTTCTTTGAAAAGCAGAGATAAATCCCAGTAGTACAATTAAAACACTAGCTAAATATTACTTCGTTGGGCTTAACGATAGATTACAATGTGTGCATAATGACCCAGTTCTAGTAATATCATCTGATTTAGTAAGGAAATCAGAGTTTGCCATATGTTCACCAATAAGGTCTTAGAAATTCTTCTTCTTGTTCTTGATGTCTCAGCCAACTGCTAGTGAGGATGCTGTTTTGTCCTAAAATCGTCTTGGTTTTGAGCACCAAGCACATTAAAGTCATAAGCATGTGGCTCATTTTATCATGCCACCTCTAGGAATGAGCAGGAGGTGATTTAACAACCTGCCACCTGCCTGCTCTGAATACCTTTATGCATGGAAGTGTTCCAGTTGCAGGCCTGTCTGAAAACTGATTTCCTCTTAACATCCCCAGAAATGTATACACTGTGGCTTTAGGGATTTTTTAAAAGATGAAAATTAATCTTGACATTTCCCCTGAATATATTAGCACCCAATTGGCAAGATTATATAGCTTGTATGACAAACCAGAGAGCAATATCAAAACAAAAAACAAGCAAAAATCAAAACAGCGGACAAAGTCCGCAAGAGTGCACTGTGCCATCTAGCTATGTATTTACTACCTTTGTTATCTATTTATTATTTGTAGATTTGTGAACTACAGTGTATTAATGAGCAAAGCATCTTTGTTGTGTATGGGTCCAGACAGAGACTAAAGACTTGCTATATACCTATCACTACCATAGAACATAATGCAAGCTGCAGATGTTCAATATTACTAAACTTTGATTGTCAACTCCTTTATACAACCTCTTTTTTCTTACTTGCCCCCCTTAAATTTTATCACACCCCCATGATCTTAGGATCTGTCTTCCTTTGGCAGACAGACTGGACTTTGAGCTGTCACTTAGTAAAGGTCTGTCCTACCCACTCTGGACTCCTATTTGAGACAGGAGGAACTGTGGGTGTTAGCCTCACTCCAGGTTAGCAATGAAGTAACACATTGGAATATGAACTGTTGATCATGTGGTTTTTGACAGCTAACGATGATGACATACATAATGACCCATATCTTCACTGTTCCTTCAATACTCTGGCAAGTACGAGATCACTTTCTACTTCTATTTCATACGGTTCACTGTTTTATAATATTTTTTTATTCATTCAGGATGTTAATTTTACATATTTAAATAATATATGTTGTCATTCTCTTCTTCCAATGACTCTCTTGTTCTTGTATTTCTTGAATTCACAAAACCAACAATATTTTTTGGCAAAACCTAGTATAATCTCTGAATATATATATATACACATATATATATACACATATATGTAAATATCTTTATATATGTGTAACATTTCATGACAACTTATAGATCTGAACTTTTATCTAAAATATTTAACCTAATATTTCTTTTAATTTAATTTAACCTAATATTTATTTTAATTTAACAGTACTAATGATATGCTTAACTTGCTTCTAGATGTAGAAACCTACCCTGAAGTAGAGTAGATTTACGTTGGCTGTAATTAAGAAATCCCTCATGATGAGAATGATGAGACACTGGAACAGGTTGTTCAGAGAAGTGGATGCCTTATCCCTGAAAGTGTTCAGGATGAGATTGGATGAGGCTTTGAGCAACCTGATCTAGTGAAAGATGTCCCTGCAATAAGAGAGGGTGTGGACTAGACGACCATTATAAAGTCCCTTCCAACCAAAACCATTTTGTGATTCGTTATGACTCATTGTGAGATAAAGTACAGGTACTAAGTACTGTATAATAATAAAATTTTGTATTTTACCAAAGTATTGTCTTATTTAAGTACTAGAGAAAAAGACAGCTGGAGGTACTAAAAGCACAGTGAAAGTATTTTCCATCTGAACTTTTTACTTGTTTCCAGTTTGAAATTGTATCACTCATTCCAGAGCTATCAGCAACAGAGAGAGTACCCACTGGTTATTTCAGGTCTTTCTCCATCTAGATAATAGTATGAAATGCTTAGCTAATTTTTCACAGATCTCCGTAACATGTTGCAGACAACATAAAAATTCTAGTTATATTGAAGTAACATTAGGTGCTACAGCTTTTGGAGTCCCAAATGTTTTCATGTCAGTGTTTGCTGAATGCAGTAGCATAAGGTTGCATGGACAGTTATTGCAGATATCCTCTTTGTACACCACACTTCTCGGAATTCCTGAAGATCCATCACTGATAGCTAATGGAGATAGAATATTTTCAACTGGGAATACAGTCATTGTCTTTGCATGGTCCTTGAATTCTTATGATGAACTAAATCAGTCCAAATATACCGACTTAGTATCAGAAAACAAAGATGTTTCTCTTGAGAACTCATGACAAACAATTATTTCAAGAGGTATTCTAAATATGTTTTTTTAAATCCCGTGAGACTCTTTAACGAAAATAAGTTAACTTATTGCCATTAACAAATGCAAACTGATTAATTTCCGTATGCTTTGTGTTAAGAAGGAAATACAACACTAAGCTCCAAGAACGCTGACCTTTAATGCAAAACACAGGGATGTACTTTTCTAAAAAAGAGGAGACAATGTTAATATTAATAATAATGATAATAATAATAATAATAAAGGACTTTAAAATATTTTGTAGTCAGATATAGAAAAAAAGTTAAAACTGAGCCTTCCAAGTTCCATTCTTCCAGTAAGCTGGACCTTCTTTTCCTGCCAGGCTGTAGGGGTTTTTTTCTGCATTGACAAGCTCCACACAAGCTCTCTGTTGTCTAATTTTGTTGCCTAATTTTATTTTCTAATTTAATTAATTAATAATTAATGTTAATATTGTCCAGTATTAATGTTTTGCTGAGTTCTTCTTTCTCATGTCTCTACATTTATTATCCAAATACCAGGACCTCTTCCTTTTGGTTATCATTCTCTCTCCTCCAATAGATGGTTACTAGCTTTACTTCAAAGGCCAATTAATCAATAATTAAATTTAAAGTTTTTACAGGTAGATTAATGTTTTTATCTTCAGACCCATGGTCAGTTATTGGGACTTAATCATGTAGGCATGATAATGAAAAGATAGTCCCTTCCCTGAAGATTTTGCAGAATAAACCTTGTAGTGAAGAAAACCATATATTTTAGGATGAGAAGAAATGTCCTCAACTTGCACCAGGGGTGATTTAGATAGGGTATTAAGAAAATTTGCTTCACTGAAAGGGTAGTCAGTCATTGGAATAGGTGGACCAGGGAAGTAGTGGAATCACTGTCCCTGGAAGTGTTCAAAAAGCATGTTGATTTGGCACTTGGGGATGTGGCTTAATGGTGAACACAGTTGCTGGGTAAATGGTTGGACTTGATGATCTTAGATGTCTTTTCTAACTTTAATAGGGATTTTCAATTATTATGATGATGATTTGTCTTATTGTCCAGTTTTTGTAACAAGAGGGGTTTCACTGAAGAACCTGTATCATGTGGGACTGTCTTCCATTATAGGCAACAGCAGTAGGCCTACTGCACACCACTTCGTGCTAGATCCATGAATCAAGCCACTGAGTAACACCAAGTACAGAGGCATTGCCAAACAGCTGTGCCTGAGCTCATGAGCCCTGCAGAATGAGATAAAGTAGAAGCTTCTGGCATAAAACTTAGACCAAATTTTTCAGTTCCAGAAGTTGCTTAATTTGTATAGCCTAATAAAGTTGGTACTTAGGCAATTCCTTTGCCCTTAAGTTAAATGTTGTGATTGCAATATAGTGTAAAGATAGCTGTGCTAGCTTTAAACTGGTTAGACAAGACATTGCTAGCAGCCTAATGAGGAATCAACATGGGCCAATTCATTGAGCTTTTACCTTCCTTCTGAGATGGTTTTTTCAGACCATGCAGATGTGACACAGTTGTCTGCTGTTGGCACCCTGATTAATGATAAAAAGTGGTTATGGCTGGAGCAGAGACAGATAACTCAGAAAGAAGTTCTGACTTAAGATATTTAGAGCAGGAACAGAGGAAACCTGTCAGGAGCCACTGAGGAACTTGCTGACTCTCCTCTGGGGCATTGGTACACGGGACGCTTCCCATGAAGAAAGGCTGAAAGACTCAGTAGCTTGCCTCCAGTAGACCTATCCCCACCTCAACCACAAGCTGTCCTTTGCTTCTGTCAACACTCTGACCTTGCAACAACCCAGAACATGTTTTCCCCCCTCCTTTTGAGAGTGTCTCATAGCTTGAGAACTGCTACAAAATTTGTTTTCCCTTGCAGTCATTACCAGGAAGCAGCTGGTTTTCCAAATTGCGAAGCTGGCTTCTTAGAACTTGCTCCATGGCTTGAGCAGACTCATACCTTATCAGTGCACTGTGTCCGTATCAACTATCCCTAGCCAGAACTGATGGGAAATTTCTAAGAACTTTAACAAACAGTTGTCTGTGATAGCCCAGATAATAAAACTTCTCTTCCAGTTTCATGAGTCCCCTATGTTGAAATACTTCAAAAAGGCTTTCCTTCCCTGTGCTTCACTGAAGTTGCTTTCTTGAAAGTAGAGGGTTATAGAAATAATAATCAAAAAGTTGGTAATTACTTTTTTGTTTTATAGGGACAGCGCTGATTTTATCTTCCTCTGACAGTGAACTACTGTTAAAAGTTTTTTGATTTGATGTTTTCCTTGAATTTTTCAAAATTTCTGTAAATGTCCAATTAAGTAGATTGCTTTCTGCTGAAATAAACGTCTCACCAAACTCAATAAGGGAAATGCTGAAGGTGGATGTGCATTTTAAATTTGTTCGCTACTGGGCCACAGTTTTCACTGGATTTTAGAGTTGACTGGTGTCAGAGGGTAGGTCCTCATTTTAAAACTTTGAAATCCTTTGCACAGACAGCTGTTTTAGCTAATGTAAATTGATAGACAAACGTAAATTCCTCATGGGAGGCTTGGCAGAGTCTTGTCAGTAGTAACCAGACAATCAGATTGCAAATCCACTGCACGTAGAGAGCACAAGGAGTCTCTTCAAACCGAACCATTTGTTTGCTATTCCAAGGTATATGTTCCGAGATCTTCGAGGGGATGTGCACAGCCTCCGCTTTTTTGCTAAAGTAGAGCTTTGCAGTATGGTTGATAAAGAGTGTTACGTAAAAGACATTGAGAGTATATGTGGCAGAGAATTTGGTACAAATGTTGCATATAAAAAAGTTGCCCAACTTTCTTAGAAAGTAATTCAGAAGTTAATAAATTTCATGTCCGTCTGCCCTGAGTTTTTCTGCTTATTGTTATATATCTGATGTTTTACAAATTCTGTATCCAGTTCTATAGGAGTTGCTTCTCTCTCTCCCTCTCCCTCTCTTTTTTACTTCTAAGTCAGTAAACTATGATGTATGTGTCTCTCCCTGAATAACATTATTATATGATGCTGCTGGAGCCCTGAATAGCTTGGCTGTGGACTGCTGAACCCTTTGAATGTAATTGTTTTAACACCATGAAATGAAGTAATGCATAAAATTGATAATAAACGGATATCTCTCTGCCTCTGCATGCAAATGAGCACTTAGCACCAGGGCACAGATGCCACCATTGTTTCTCCCCTGAAAATGACAAAGTAAGTGAAAATATCTACCAAGAGCTTAGAAAGTACGGTAGCTGCATTTTCATTATATTTTAGAATTTCACAGAGTTGGGAAAGCAAACTCTCCTGCCAACATTCAGAAAGGGGCTGGATAATGCCTGCCTGTAGTACACTGGAACGTACAGCGAAGCAAGGTTTTATTGATTTTTTTTTGAAGATAAAGAATATAGTTATTAGTGATTCTCTTCCACTTTCTTGTTTTCAATTTTACAATCTCATTTTTGTTTTCAAAACAAAGACTGTATTTTTTATCTCAGTGTCTTGCCTCCTCCTCCACCTCCTCTAAAAGTACAGCTAGAATCAATGTGTTATACCCATTAATCTGCAGTGCATATTAAACAGGCACACTTGGAATACCTTGGGTCTGGCTGCATGTTTTGAATATAACCTTTGTTTGTTTTCTAATTTATACTCTTAGTTAATAAATATATCCAGGAACTAAAATTATCACTTTGTTTTAAAAATGTTGTACAGCCTTGGCTTTTTTTCCTCCTTCTGCTTTAACAAAAGGGTAGAAATCCATAAAAGAGGGGTATTATTTTATGGATTAATCCTTCCATTTTCAAGCATTAGCTGTATCGCTGTTCATTTCACAAAGCCATATTACTTAGAGTAAGAAAGTCTAAATTAGCTTGTCACATTTTTTACCTTCGCTGCTAGGTTAACAGTTTGAAGTTCCTTATTATATTACTCAAACATGTTCACAAAGGCTTAAATAGCAATAGATCATATTCATATTTGAAAATATCATCATTTTCATAGAAGTTTCTTAAGCGTGCAAAATTAACTTTGCACTGTTCTTCTGTCTTTATAAAAAAAATTATCACTTGAGTCAGAATTGAAAGCTTTGTTGAATTCCGGACATCTGACATTTGTTGACTCTGCCACATCTGAATGTCTGTTGCCTGTTCATAGAGAACTGCCTCATCTTTTATTCTCCCTTTTCTTTTCTCACATTGCTTGATTCCTTGCTCCAATACTCCATAGTTCCATGTCTACCATTTCCTCCCCTGTGTCGCCTACTCCCCTTGCATCCCATGTCTATGGTTTGGAGCCTCATCTTTCACCAGTAAATTCTCAAGACAGTCCCCAGTCTGCGCAGAGAGCACTTCCGCCTCTTCATGAGGTGCCCAAGGATGACTTATTTAAAACATAATTGATAGGAAAATTTGAACTTAAGTAAAGGTTTCAATTTATGTTCATTTAATTCAATCCAAGTGGAAGTTATTATGAAAAAATACAGTCCCAGCATCTGGCCTTTATCTCTATCTACAAGTCCCAACTCTATCTCCTGTCTTAGATCTGGCGATTTTGTGGCAAGTCAGAGCACTGTTTATCTAATAGAACTCCCCTTTTACTTTTCCATTTGGCACATTATGCCCTTTTTGTCTGGTCACGAGCTGACCTGACTCACTTGAAGTCTCATCATTGCCAGACCTCATGCAAGTGAAGTGACAGAAGAATGTAATCAGACCTGGGGAAACAAGGGCCCACTCTTGTTCACAGTAGCCTGCCTTTTCATCAGGTTGAGTAACATTACATGGTACCCTAAACTCTCATTAGTCTGTGATTTCTCTGTTTTAGTCTGTAGACCCTTTGCTGATGCTATTGAACTCTTAAGTTATCTGTCTCTTCAGTTTGCTTCTTTCCCATATTTCAAATCCATGAAGTTTCATCTAAGCTGGCGGATTTTTGTATTTTCTGTAATTCCTTTCCACTTTATACTTGGCACTGACATGGTTGTGATCATTTATAAACCCTCCAACTGTTTTAATTGATATTCTGCTATTTTAAAGACTCCAAGATTTTTAATTGGTATTCTTGAAAATCATAATTTTTATTATACACATTCGTGTTCTTCACTTTCTAATAATCACAGATACCATTTCATGGTCTCTCTTACCTACTTTGTCTTTCTTCTTCATATTCTTTGCAATTTCCCATCATTTACAGTCATCATTAAAAGATCTTCCCCTCCAAATGTGTCCTCTTTATGAATCGATAAAATTATCGATAAAATTATTGATTACCAATGGAACAAAATTGTCTTACCAACTAACTCTTTTCCTGACAGACAGGTGGACAGTTGAAACGCCCCCTTTCCAGTGAGCTAGAGTCTTGTAATTTTTTGGTTTATATTCACGAAAATCCAGTGATATGTGCTGTACTCCCTGTCCTAGCAGCACACTATTCTTCTCCTTTGCAGTCACTGCCAACAGACTTTCAGCAGTTCCATCTGTTGATATTATGGATAATTTTTCCTTATCGTATCCTTCCTGAATTATAGTCTTCCATATTTATAGACCAGTCATGAGAATAAACCACCAACATTCCATTTTACTAACATTTTGATCACTTAAGAAAATGTCCAGATCCTCCCACTTATATCTCTTATTCTTCTATATATAGGCATCTGCTCAGTGGGAATGTCCAGCCCTCCACATTTCTTTTCATTTCAGTTGTGATTAAGCTTGTCCTCATGTTATTTAGGCCTTCTCAAGTGACTGTTTTATTTCAGCTTTTTTGCACAAGTCCACTATTTGATCCCTGTTTGCAGTTTTTACCTGGTTAGCAAGTGATAAACAATAATACACTTACCCATCTTCACAAGGACTCGATGCTTGATGAAGGGCTTATGAACATCATCAAAGTATTTAACAGAAGTACCTACTTTCACTAAAAGATTATTAATATTCTGAAATGCATTTACCTAGCAGGGAATGGATAGACAAAATTATTTCCCATTTAGAATCCTAAAAAAGTTTTTAGTTAAACCATGTTGGTTTTGAAGTCCTTGGTTGAAACATTATAACATTATTTTAAATTTTTTTTTTTTAATTTTGCTGTATCACAAGGATTTCTATGTATACATGTATGTCACGTCCAACGCAGTCCTCCCAAGGCAGAGCAAGAAATTTGCCTTGTGACAAATTAGAGGATCATATTTCTGGATCTAAAATTAGATCAGGCTTCTACATCCTTTCAATTCCAAGAGTCACTGATGAAAGGGAAGAGTGACAGCCTTTGTCGTTTCCAGTGTGGAACAATTGGGGAAAACCAGGATCTAGCAAGAATAAGTAGCAACAAAAGGTATTTGATGTGACTTCTTTAAATATCCTAATTCATGCTTAAATGCCAGTGATAGGAGTAAAAGAGAAAGCCAGTATCTTCCAATAAGGAATTCAGAATATTTACGCAGTGAATAGACACTAAAGTCTTTTGATGAAGTATTTCAGTAATATGCAATTAAAAAAATCCCTGAGCCATACAAATCTCATATTAAATA
Source organism: Pipra filicauda (assembly GCF_003945595.2). NCBI lineage: Eukaryota > Metazoa > Chordata > Aves > Passeriformes > Pipridae > Pipra > Pipra filicauda. The sequence continues at coordinate 464,841 of NW_024104727.1, forward strand.
GTGTTCAGTGTTGTTATGAGTAAACTTAGTTGATTTATGTTGCATGATAAAAGTCATGGCATGCTTTATGTATGACTTTTATACAGAACTCAGTGAAGTGTGATAGTTCTTTGAAATTCTGTTACTTTTTCAAACTTGACCCTCAGTGTAAAGCTTTGAAACATAATGAAATCACTTGCACTAAAACAGAAAATAATGTATACATAGATATACACATTGTGCTCCTTCCTAACCCACCCCACCTGCTTAGAAAATATATTATCCCTTCAGAGGCTAACTATTGTATTTTCATAAGTTGATTTCGACAGCTTCTCAATGGTCTAGGAGTCTTAAAACACTAGTAAATAAGGAGACTGTTTCTCTGCTTTCTCAGTACCACAGTTGTGGATTTTACATGAGAATCCTCTCACATTATTGTAATCACACATCACTTTAACTTAGAAATAGTACCACCAGTTCTGGTAAAACAAGAAGAAAATGATTTCAAGCTCAAATCACAACTGAAGAGTGCTAAGGTAAAAAATAGACTTCATTTGTCTGTATGTTGTTTTCCAAATACGCACTTCTTCAAGTCCTTTTTTGCAAAGTGACAACAGATTGTTGCCTGAATTAAAGCTCTTGCAATATATTTAACAATATTAAAATAAATCATAGAATCATAGAATATGCTGAGTTGGAAGGGACCCAGCAGGCTCCAGCTCCGGACCCCATAGATCACACCATGTGCCTGAGAGCATTGTCCAAACACTTCTTGAACTGTGTCAGGCTTGATGCTGTGACCACTTCCCTGGGAAGACTGTTTCAATGCTCAACCACCTTCTGGGTGAAAAAGTTTTTCCTGATATCCAACCTAAACTTCCCCCAACTCAGTTTCATACCATTTCCTTGAGTCCTGTCACTGGTCTCGAGAGTAAAGAGGTTGGTACCTGCCCCTCTGCTTCCCCTTGTGAGGAAATTGTAGATTGCAATGAGATCTT